>NW_007580266.1:47663-49309 GCF_000690725.1 Stegastes partitus | reverse complement strand
TACACCTTCCTGTTAATGGAGGTTGCCCTTTATCAGATGCTTGAACGTCTAGTCTGTAAATTTCTGAATCCTCAAAATCCAGTGCTGCTTTCAATTTAATTTGTCCAGTTAAACTATCCAGTTCAAATATCTCGTATACTTTACGTGCTAATGTTTTACTCAGGCTGTACTCTATTTCTCCATTAGTTGCTTCGTCTGGATCTATTGCATTTACTTTTGTAACGGTTGTGCCAATCGATACGTTTTCAAATATTTCTATTTGATAGGTGTCTTTGCTAAACGTCGGATGATTATCATTTATGTCAAGAACAGTAATAGAAACATTTAGTGTTCCTGATCTTGGAGGTTTACCTCCATCAACTGCTGTCACAAATAGCAGGTGTTTGTTCTTTTGTTCTCTGTCTAGGGACTTTTTCAGCACTAAAAATGGTATTTTGTCCTCATCGCTTTGACTAATTTCCATGTCAAAATGATCATTTGACGTTATTGTATATGTGCGGATAGAGTTTATTCCTGCATCGGGATCACGGGCCGCATGCAGTTCGAATCTTGTTCCCGGAGATGTGTGTTCAGCTATTTGAAACGTCTGTTCTTTTTCAGAAAAACTGGGCGAATGATCATTGACATCAGTAATTTCTACAACGACATAATGTATTTCTAGCGGGTTTTCAACGAGGATTTTTAGCTCAATCAGGCAAGCACCGCTTCCCTGACACAGCTCCTCTCTGTCTATTTTCTTACGGACCTGTAAGGCTCCATTGTCCGGGTTTACCTCGAAAAAAGCGTCCTTAGATCCCGACACAACACGGAACCGTCGATCAATCAAAGAGCTTTTGTCCAGACCAAGATCCTTTGCAACATTTCCAACAGCCGTCCCTTCTTTCATCTCCTCTGGGATCGAGTACCTCAGTTCAGCCCCAGCCTGCTTCCCGAAAATCAGCAGTAGAGTCAAATAAAAGGGGAAACAACAATAGTCCCTTGAGCGACTTCGTTTTTCGTTCGCCATCGTTGTCCACAAAACTTAGACGCAGAAGAATCTATTACTGCAAAAAAAAAAAAATTCAATGCATGTTTCCGACCTGTTTAGGAACGCATGTTCGAAAATACACGACACAGTCTCATCCGACTCACAGCGTTAAATTTCACGGCTGCTCTGCTGCGAGGCACCAAACAAAAGCTGTCTTAGGGGAGGGACCAGGTCCGTTACAGCCTGACTGATGTAACAGTGACGCCAAGAGGACAACATTTTAGATCATTTAAACTTGATAAACTTTTCATACTTTAGTCAAAAAAAACCCAGCACGACTTATGACAACATACAGAGGAGGAGATGAGGCAGGTTGTAAAAAATCAGCACAACATGCTGACGACAAGATTCAGCCATGCCTAAAGCTTGTTCTCTCGAATACTCACAGAAAAAAACAACAACTTTGTGAACCAGTTAAATGCCATACTTAGTAAGAACATTAATATTTTTAAACCCATCTGAGAAGGATTATGCATTCACTAAATGACGTGTTATTTAGAATTTCTTGCATTATTGCTTGAAACAGGGAAGTCTTTTCAGCACCATGGTTAGCGACGAGTATAGTCAGTGTCAGCAGCTGTTGTTTTCTTGCACACATCTACCCCAAAAGAAGTAACAA
>NW_007580266.1:41892-43722 GCF_000690725.1 Stegastes partitus | reverse complement strand
AAAGCGTCCTTAGATCCCGACACAACACGGAACCGTCGATCAATCAAAGAGCTTTTGTCCAGACCAAGATCCTTTGCAACATTTCCAACAACAGTTCCATCTTTCACCTCCTCTGGAATAGAGTATCTCAATTCAGCCAAAGCCTGCTTCCCGAAAATCAGCAGTAGAGTCACACAAAAAGCAAAGCGACAGTAGTCCTTGGATCGACATCGTCTTTCGCTCTCCATGGTTTTCCAACCACAAATATACACCCGAGTCTCTTGATATTACAATTAAATTTTCTACACAATAGATCACCACACGGTCTCACACGACTCCCGTTCTTCCATCAAATGCATCATCTTCTGCGAAATGCCAAACAAAAGCTTTGATATGGGAGGGTCGATGAGTTCTCTGGGCTCGTTGTGTTACAGTGACACCAGGAGGACATCATTGTATATTGCTTGAAATTGCACAAAGACGTGCTGCGTTACTTCGTTATGTATTTTACCAGAAAATATACCGAGAGACATAGAAAAAGTTTTACCGCCATACTAAAATACTGCTTGATTGCTTGAGGTATTATATTTTATGTTCATTTTCTTAACAGTTCAGTGTCCTGCTGTGTAATTTAAATTTTAAATTACGGGACAAATATATCTATGTACCACTTTTATGTAACGTAACTTTTATATTTCCTGTTCACTGCATTTTGCATGTAGTCACTAAAGCCAGTCCTATAGACAGCGTTTTCCACATAACAAATCTCCCTCATCGAAGTACTATGCGCTCAGTTATCAAGCTTCTTGCAAGATGCTCCGTAAATGCAGTCATCAAATGAATAGTAATGTTCTGTAGGGATTCGCTGATAATTTTACTGACATATCAGTTTCAACACTTGTCCCACACATTGCCATAAAAAGCAGCAGTTACCCCAAACTATTAATTGTTTCTGTTTGAGATATAGTGGTCTTGTGAGTGTATACATAACTACAGTTTAAAACCGAACAACAACACGTTTCAAACAAACCGATTTACTGCAACACAGATACAAGAGAGGAGCGTCACACTACATGATGTCACACTACATGATTTGATGATCTTGAAATTCTCTCAAGAGTGGACAATATGTGAAGAAGTTTAGAACATATATTAGCCCGAGTATATGCGCTATCAATCGACAATAGGACAAGTTATTAACATTGCACGTTACCTGTGAAGTGTTCTTCTACATTATGATGCCAAACTAACAATGCAAAGGCAGTTGTGAAGGTAATGGGCGACTGGACAATATAAGCAACAAAAAAATAATAATGCGGTCACAGAAGACTAGCAACGGTTTTAATAAAAATGCCTTACCTCCTCAGATGTTCTCCTCCTGTCAGGGAGCACTAGTGTATTTGCATGACTGCCAGGTACTATAGTAGATCCTATACTCATCCTGGGTCCAACTAGCATGTAGCGTTTGTCTCCAGATCTGTACTGGATGCTGTGACACAGTGTCCCATCATAATTAGTCTCTTGCAGATATTTAGAAGTATAGTCTGTGGATTTGGAGCACTGCATTGCAATCAACACGATGATGCTGATGAGAAAAAGTACAGAAACTGAGCCCAAAGTTATCATGAGATAAAAAGTCACATTGTCCTCATCGTCAACTTTTGCTGCACTTTTGACATCAGAAGCTGCAAAAGCCTCTTTGGGCTCCACAAGTTTGACAATGACAGTAGCTGTAGCTGAGAGTGAAACGTTTCCATTGTCTTTGACCAGTATGACCAGTTTGTGCTCAGCCTCGTCTGTCTCTGTGAATGAGCGAAGTGTTCTGATCTGTCCTGTATATCGGTCCAGACC
>NW_007580266.1:40335-41547 GCF_000690725.1 Stegastes partitus | reverse complement strand
AATATGATATGAAATAGCTGCGTTTTCATTCACATCTTTATCCGTTGCACTTACATAAAATATCGACTTTCCAGCAATGTTGTTCTCTGGCAGATAAAACTGTAATGGATTTTGGGAAAATTCTGGACTGTTGTCATTTACGTCTGTTATCCCAATGCTTAACATTTTAACTGCAGATAAAGGAGGATCACCGCAGTCAGAGGCAACTATTGTTATTTCATAACTTGATACTTCTTCACGATCTAAATGTCCCTTTGTGACAAGTGAGTATATATTCTCCTTGTAGGAAGGTTTTAATTCAAATGGTACATCATTAGTTATGCGTGATATTATTTTCCCATTGACACCAGAGTCTTTATCTGTCACACTGATCAGTGAAATAACTGTTCCAGGCTTTGAATCTTCAGACACTGTATTTGACAATGAAGTGACTTCTATTTCTGGTGCATTATCATTTACATCTTTTATCTTTATGATTATTCTGCACCTTCCTATTAATGGAGGAGTTCCTTTGTCAGATGCTTCAACATCCAGTTTATGAATGTCTGATTCCTCAAAATCTAGCTGTCCTTTCAATTTAATTTCTCCACTTAAACTATCCAACTCAAAGATGTCATAAACTTTGTGTGATAATGCTTTGCTCAAGCTGTACTCTATTTCTCCATTAGTCCCGTCATCTGGATCTATTGCATTCACTTTTATAACACTCATGCCAATTGAGACATTTTCAAATATTTCTGTTTGATAAGTATCTTGGCTAAACGTCGGACGATTATCATTAACATCAAGAACAGTAATAGAAACATTTAGTGTTCCTGATCTCGGAGGTTTACCTCCATCAACAGCTGTCACAAATAGCAGATGTTTATTCTTTTGTTCTCTGTCTAATGACTTCTTCAGCACCAAAAATGGTATTTTGTCCTCATCGCTTTGACTGAAATCTATATCAAAGTGATCGTTTGACGTTATTGTATATGTGCGGATAGAGTTAATTCCAGCGTCAGGATCACGGGCCGCATGCAGTTGGAATCTTGTTCCCGGAGATGTGTGTTCAGCTATAAGAAATTGTTGTTCTTTTTTAGGAAAACTGGGGGAATGATCATTGACATCAGTAATTTCCACAACAACATGGTGCATTTCCAGCGGATTTTCAACCAGAATCTTTAGCTCCATCAGGCATGAACCACTACCGTGGCACAGCTCCTCTCTGTC
>NW_007580266.1:38879-40007 GCF_000690725.1 Stegastes partitus | reverse complement strand
TACAATTTAATTTTCTAGACTGGATCGACAACGCTCTCACACGACTCCCGTTCCTGTATTAAATGCAACATCTTCTGCGAAACGCCAAACAAAAGCTTTGATATGGGAGGGTCGATGTGTTTTCTGGGCTCGTTATGTTACAGTGACACCAAGAGGACATCAATGTATATTGTTTGAAATTGCATGAAGACGTGCTGCGTTACTTCGTTATGTATTCTATTAGCAAATCTACCGGGAAATACATGGAAGAGATTACTACAATAGCGGAGAAAAAGTTCTGTTGCTATACCAAAAAAAAAATGTCTGATCGATTGAGATATCAGGGTTTATTCTCATAATTTTAACAGTTCAACCTCCCATTGTTGAATTTAAACTAGGAGAGAGGAAAATATTACTATTCACCACTTTAATATGACAATGTATCGCCCGTTTACTGTATTTTGCCTGTAATCAGTAAAGCCAGGGTCGTTCAGTACCATGGACAGCGTTTTTCACATAACAAATCTCCCTCATCAACGTATTATGAGCTCAGATATCAGGCTTGTTGCAACTATTGCAGTCAAAACAGCAACAACAACTGCAAGTAGGTGTGGGCCGGAAATTTAATTGACAGATCAGTGTCAAACCTGTTGCTCACACATTGCCATGAAAAGTTCCACAATTCATTTAATATATCAAATTGAGTCATCACTATACTGGTCCTCTGAGTGTATAATTAACTACAGCAAAACCAGAACAACAACACAGTATACAGATCCAAGCAGGAAGCTTCACACCACATGATTTGACATTTGTAAAATTTAGCTGTTGATGGACATTATATGAAGAAGTTCAGAATATAATGTTCATCCAACTATGTACACGAGGTGAATACATGTTGTTGTCATTGTATAAAGCACTGTATTTTTAAAGCTGAATTCCTGCAACTGGTCTCCCTGTGTCAGAGACATAAAGAGTATGACCGAAATTGCAACTGAAAGCTGCAGGTTGATAGTCAATACCACAGTATGATGCCAAGCAAACTGTAGCACATAGAGTATCTGCAGGGGATGGGTCACTGAACTCATTAATAAAGGGACAAAGGGATTACATAGCCAATGAAATGAAGCCAAGTTTTTCACAAAGATG
>NW_007580266.1:35681-37964 GCF_000690725.1 Stegastes partitus | reverse complement strand
GGATTTTGTGAGAATTGTGGACTGTTGTCATTCACATCTGATATCTGAATACTGAGTGTTTTAAAAGTAGATAAAGGAGGCTCACCACAGTCTGTAGCTTGTATTGTCATTTCATAATGAGACACCTGCTCTCGATCCAGCAACCCTTTAGTTACAACTGAATATATGTTTTCTTTATATGATGGCTTTAACTCAAAGGGGCCGTCTGAGCTTATGCTTACAATTATTTTCCCATTAACTCCAGAATCTTTGTCTGTAACACTAAGCAGTGAAATAACTGTTCCAGGCTTTGAGTCTTCAGACACTGTATTTGATAGTGATGTAATTTCTATTTCTGGAGGATTATCATTAACATCTTTAATCTTTATAATGACTCTACACTCACCGGTCAGTGGAGGTGCACCTTTATCGGATGCTTCAACGTCGAGTTTATAAACGTCGTTTTCTTCAAAGTCCACCACTCCTTTTACTATAATTTCGCCAGTTATTTTATCCAATTCAAAAATCTCATAAACATTCTGCCTTAACGTGTTTCCAAGGCTGTATTCAATTTCTCCATTAGTATCTTCATCTGGATCCGTCGCATTCATTCTAAATATTGTTGTGCCAACTGGAACGTTTTCTTGTATTGTTATTTCGTAAACCTCCCGCGTAAATATTGGCCGATTATCGTTAGTGTCAAGAACAATAATAGAAACATTTAGTGTCCCTGATCTTGGAGGTTTACCTCCATCAACTGCTGTAACCACGAATGAATGTTTGCTTTTTTGTTCTCTATCTAAGGACTTCTTTAGCACTAAAAATGGTATTTTATCTTCATCGCTTTGACGGATATCTATTTCAAAATGTTCATTTGACGTTAATGTGTAGGTACGAATAGCGTTGATGCCAGCATCTGGATCACGAGCAGTGTGCAGCTGAAATCTCCTTCCCGGCAACGTTTGTTCCCCTATGTCAAATTTTTGTTCTTTTTTAGGAAAACTCGGCGAGTGGTCATTTACATCAGTAATTTCTACAACTATATGGTGCATTTCTAAAGGATTTTCAACAAGAATTTTAAGTTCCATCAGACACGCACCGCTTCCTTGACACAGCTCCTCTCTGTCGATTTTCTTATACACGTAGAGAGCCCCATTGTCCGGGTTTACCTCAAAAAATGCGTCCTTACTGCCAGACACAACGCGAAAACGTCGATCAGTCAAAGAGGTGATGTCAAGGCCCAGATCTTTCGCAACATTTCCAACAACAGTTCCTTCTTTCACCTCCTCTGGAACAGAGTAACGTATCTGAGCAAAAGCCTCCTTCCCGAAAAGCAGATGTAGCGCCAAATGAAAAGCAAACCAGTAGCAGTTCCTCGATCGAGCTTTTGTAGCGTTCCCCATCGTTATCCAGCAATACACACAGGCAGAGGAACCCGGTACTTTGACAAACAATTTATGTGCTACTCGCTGAATCTCGCATGTTTGCGAAGCACAAAGCGGCCATCGACTGTCTCGCTTGATTCCCAAACCTCGTTTGTCCTGTTTGGTAGGAAACAAAAGCCTTGCAAGGGGAGGGACAGTGTAGTCTGTAGTTTTCTGATGTAATACTGACACCCAGAGGTAAATCTATGGGTAAACTGGACTGCATTGACTTTATAAAGATTGTGAATTGCTTTCAAAAATCCAATGTCGTTATATTTCACATTCGTTCTGTTTTCTATCGTGCTATGGTGTATTTATCTAATGAATAAAATTCAATAGATTGATATTCTGCACTTTGTAAAGACCTATTTATAGCAGCTGATCATTTCAAGGATAATTAACAAAGGTATGACATGTTACTTCGTTTCAGCTCCATGGCCACTGTCTTCCTCTCTACTCACAAAAATTGTTGAGTGAACATCAAACCAATGCACACTGCTCAGTTTAACAGAAACACTGCAGCATCTCCAAACTTTTAAGTCAGCTATTGATTCAAGGTTGGAATATTCAGAAACTTATGTGAGACACACATACTCCCCACTTTTTTCCATCAACACTATGTTTCAATTTTGCCGCACACGTTGTTACATCGGTCACTATGTAAACAAACTTTGTGGGACTGTTGAGGCTTCAAAACACAAAGTCAACTCAAACAAATCCATCAGATTTGTGTGCAATGTCACACTTTTGACATTTTTGGCTTGTGTGAGTAAATATTTTGTACTGCTGTCTGTGCACATTACTTTAGAGACAAAAACGTAAACAATTTGAATAAAACTTTGGCAAGTCTTACCTCTTCAGATGCCCTCCTCCTGTCAGG
>NW_007580266.1:31703-34793 GCF_000690725.1 Stegastes partitus | reverse complement strand
TTTTGTGAGAATTGTGGACTGTTGTCATTCACATCTGATATCTGAATACTGAGTGTTTTAAAAGTAGATAAAGGAGGCTCACCACAGTCTGTGGCTTTTATTGTTATTTCATATTGTGACACCTGTTCTCGATCCAGAAGTCCCTTGGTTACAACTGAATACGTGTTTTCTTTATATGATGGCTTCAGTTCAAAAGGTACTTCATTAGTTATGGTTGATATTATTTTTCCATTGACACCAGAGTCTTTGTCTTTCACACTGAGTAGTGAAATAACTGTTCCAGGTTTTGAGTCCTCAGACACTGTATTTGATAGTGATGTCATTTGTATTTCTGGTGCATTGTCATTGACATCTATAACTTTTATAATGACTCTACACTCACCCGTTAACGGAGGCGTTCCTTTATCAGATGCCTCAACGTCCAATTCATATAAGTCACTTTCTTCAAAGTCCACCACTCCTTTTACTATAATTTCTCCTGTTAATTTGTTCAGTTCAAAAGTATCATAGACTTTTCGCCTCAGAGTTTTCCCAAGACTGTATTGAACTTCTCCATTAGTATCTTCATCTAGATCAGTCGCGTTCATTCTGAACACTGAAGTACCGACAGGAATGTTTTCTTTTATTGAGATCTGGTAAATCTCCTCACTGAATATTGGACGATTATCATTGCTATCAAGTACAATAATAGATACATTCAGCGTTCCTGATCTCGGAGGTTTACCTCCATCAACTGCTGTAACCAGCAGCGTGTGTTTGTTCTTTTGTTCTCTGTCTAACGCTTTCTTCAGCACTAAAAATGGTATCTTTCCCGCGTCACTCTGACGGATATTTACTTCAAAATGTTCATTTGACGTTAAAGTATATGTACGTATAGAGTTAATTCCTGCATCGGGATCGTGAGCAGTGTGCAGCTGAAATCGCTTTCCTGGCAATGTTTGTTCAGCTATTTCAAACGTCTGCTCTCTTTCAGGAAAATTGGGAGAGTGATCATTGACATCAGTAATTTCTACCACTACATAATGTATTTCCAAAGGGTTTTCTACAAGGATCTTCAGTTCCACCAGACAAGCGCCGCTTCCCTCACAGAGCTCCTCTCTGTCAATTTGACTACTGACGTACAAAGCCCCGTTATTCTGGTTTACACCAAAAATCGCGTTCTTACTTTCCGACACAACACGGAACCGTCGATCTGTCAAGGAAGCGATGTCCAGGCCGAGATCCTTAGCAATATTTCCAACAACAGTTCCCTCTTGTACCTCCTCTGGAACAGAGTATCGTATCTGAGCCAAAGCCTCTCTTCCCACAAAAATCAGCAGACCGAGGGCAAACCAGGAGTAGTCCCTTCTCCGATTTGTGTTTGTCCCCATCGTTGTTCAACAGCACATATAATCACAGGAGCCCCTTTATGCCACTAACGATTATTTCAATCCATTGAGGTTCGTATATCTCCAGAACGATCGAGGTGATTTTGTCGGCTGGTGCATTTGATTCAATGCTTTGCTCTGCTGAGATGACAAACAAAGGGTTCGTGAGGGGAGGGACGAAAANACCACTACATAATGTATTTCCAAAGGGTTTTCTACAAGGATCTTCAGTTCCACCAGACAAGCACCGCTTCCCTCACAGAGCTCCTCTCTGTCGATTTGACTACTGACGTACAAAGCCCCGTTATTCTGGTTTACACCAAAAATCGCGTTCTTACTTTCAGACACAACACGGAACCGTCGATCCGTCAAGGAAGCGATGTCCAGGCCGAGATCCTTAGCAACATTTCCAACAACAGTTCCCTCTTGTACCTCCTCTGGAACAGAGTATCGTATCTGAGCCAAAGCCTCTCTTCCTACAAAAATCAGCAGACCGAGGGCAAACCAGGAGTAGTCCCTTCTCCGATTTGTGTTTGTCCCCATCGTTATTCAACAGCTCATATAATCACAGGAGCCCCTTTATGCCACTAACGATTATTTCAATCCATTGAGGTTCGTATATCTCCAGAACGATCGAGGTGATTTTGTCGGCTGGTGCATTTGATTCAATGCTTTGCTCTGCTGAGATGACAAACAAAGGGTTCGTGAGGGGAGGGACGAAAACTGTTAGGTTTTCTGATTTAATAGTGACACCCAGAGGTTAGGACTGAGAGTAAATCATATTTTCTCTCTTTTTTTTTAACTCTTCTTTTCGTTTTTATTCATTTTGTGGAACTTCTCTTTCGGCTTTTTCGATAGAAATAACATGAAACGGGTACTGAATCACAAGAATTTGAGCATTTGAACAATGTTGTTTCTGTTTCTCTCACGTACAATCACATAAAAATTATACTTCTTCATTGATCTAACGTTCCATGACAACTATTTTTGACCATAAAAAGACTGTATTCATCGTTGTCTTTATTTATTTTTCGTTTGTTTGTTTGTTTGTTAAAAAAACAAAGAAGAATACGCTGCTTGTGTCTTTCAGAACCATGGACAGCAACCCAATGTCGTCACAAAGCACTTTCCTGTTCATCACCACTAATGCAGCAAAATATTGTAGCAGCTAAGCCCATGCAAAAGCTCAAACAACGAACAACATAAACATTGCAGCGTCCTCAAACTCTGTCAGTTTTATGTAAGAAACATTTCGAGATCCAACAGACAACAACAGGCTGCTCACATCGTTCTAAATGAAGAAAAAAATTACTCTTTTGTTGGGAAAAAGCAATGTTTCGATTTCAGCACCAACAACAGCATTGAAAATGAGAGCCAGAGCTTGTGCTCTTTACAAAGTTTGATCTCTTTTATATATTTCAGATGTATCAGTATACATCATGACTATGACCATTATGAGCGAAAAATGACAGATCAAGACAAAACAAACTTGTCTTTTCCCACATCTCTTACTATGTAAGCAAGCACTTTGTATAATAAATTAAACAATATAAATAAAAGACTTTCTAAAAATCAATTTAAACAAGCCTATAGGAATATAGTGGAAAGCTACATACTCTGCAAGAAGTTTGAGAGGAACAAAGACAACGCAGCTTTCAGCAAAAATGCAAAGGAAAATGTGCTTTCATATTGCAAAGTTTTGTTCTTAAGGTCTTACCTCTTC
>NW_007580266.1:28274-31011 GCF_000690725.1 Stegastes partitus | reverse complement strand
ACTTGGAACTGGAAAGTTTTCAGCGTTTCAAAGTCGAAACTTTTCAGTGCTGTGATGTGTCCGTTGTCTGAATGTATATTCAGAAAAGATGCCATGTCATTATGGCCCCCTTCCCCTCTGACTATACTGTAGGTCACTGCGGCATTGTCGTTTAAGTCTTTATCGGAGGCGCTCACTGAATATATAGATGCGCCAGGAGCATTGTTTTCCCTCAAATATAATTCTAGTGGACCTCGCGGGAACTCTGGGAGGTTATCATTCACGTCTGAAACCTGAATGCTCAAAGTTTTGAACGTGGACAGGGGAGGCTCCCCGCAGTCGGTCGCGGTTATTGAAACGTCATAATGTGACACAGCTTCTCTGTCTAGTGTTTCTTTTGTCACTAATGAATACATATTTTCTTTAAATGATGGTTTTAGTTCGAATGGTACATTTTCTGTCAGACGGCACACAACTTTGCCATTCAACCCCGAATCTCCGTCTTCAACACTAATAAGTGCAATCACAGTCCCGTGTTTTGAATCCTCTGGGACCATGCTGGATATTGATGTCACTTCTATTTCTGGTTTGTTGTCGTTGACATCTTGGATCTTGATTATGACTCTACAATCAGTTGTCATCGGCGGCTGACCTTTGTCGGAGGCTTGAACGTCCAGCTTGTACACATCAGCCGTCTCATAGTCAATCTGTCCCTTTACTGTAATTTCTCCATTATGCCTATCCAGACTGAACAGTTTTAACACGTTGGAATTAATATCACCCCCGAAGGAATATTCCACATCCCCATTAATTCCCTCGTCCAGGTCGGTTGCTTGGACTTTTATTATAACCGTATCTAATGCGGCGTTTTCTTGAAGTGTAGCAGAATAAACCTCCTGTGAAAAAATAGGCCTGTTGTCATTGTTATCAAGAACCTTAATGATCAGACTTAGGTTTGCTGATCTTGCAGGTGTCCCCCCATCTAAAGCGGTTAAAATCAAGCTATGATTTGTTTTCTGCTCTCTGTCCAAGTGCCTCTGCAACACAAGAAAGGGGATTTTATCCTCCCCTCTATCTCTAATTTCAAGATGAAAATGATCGTTCTGACTGAGTTTGTAGCGCTGGACGGAATTTATTCCAACATCTGGATCACGGGCGCCTGGTAGCTGAAATCGTGCTCCTGGCGATGTCGTTTCTGCTATTTCTATTACTTTTTTCTTCTCTGCAAAATTTGGCATATGGTCGTTAGCATCCACTATTTCCACAGTGACATAGTGGACCTCAAGTGGATTTTCAACAACGATTTTCAGATCTATTAAACAGGCACCACTTCTATCGCACAGCTGTTCTCGGTCGACATTCTTATTAACATACAACACCCCATTGTTCGCGTTTACCTCAAATAGCGCGTCCTGGGCTCCAGAAACAATACGAAAACGCCTGTTACTCAACGTATTCACATCGAGGCCCAGATCCTTGGCAACATTTCCTATTACAGTTCCGACTTTCACTTCCTCCGGGGTCGAGTATTTTATCTGAGCTAAAATCAGCTCTCCGTAGCAAAAGAGCAGAGAGAAAAGCAGGGGATGCGACCAAGACATCATTCTGCCTCTTTGTTCTTTATCTCCTTTTGCATAATCATTTAAAACAGCGTCCACCAGTGTCTTCTACTTATAATCCCTCCAGTTTCCCCGAGATTCTATCTCAGAAAGCCACGCTCGCGTAGAAAATGTGATGTTCAAATCCGAAACGATTTTCTTTGTGACCGAGCTGAAGAAAACACTTTGCAAGGGGCAGAGTCTATCCTGACCGAAGCTTTAGCAATTCCACACTGTAACACTGACACCCAGTGGATCCTTTATTGCTCACTTCTTGTACCAGAGAAAAGAGAACATAAAACTAGATTCCACTGTAAAGTAACCTCTCCGGGGCAAAGTTTCGTCTTACTATTTGTTCGTCAGTAAGCTAAACTTGGAGTTATCAAATCGTCCTCCATATGATAACCGAAAGCATCACTGTGCAGCCAAAAGAGAGTGAAACTCAGAGTTAGTAGTCGCTTACTCATTCAGTCGTCCATCATCTGTAACTGACCACTGAGCATTTGCACTGATAGCTGGGATTATTGAAGCGACAGTACTAAAAGAAATCCTTCAGCACCAGGGATAGCGAAAAAAGTTTCTGGAACCAGTTTGACTGAAATACTGCCTTCTCGAGAGTTTCAACTTTTAAAAATACAATGGTTTTCACTTATAGCGCTCAGTTTAATTGAAACCAACTTGAAAATCAATACAGCCTCACCACAATCACCACAACCAGACCTCAGTGTCATGGACAACAGTGCAACAAAACGCTTTGTTGGCAACAACGCTGGGCAAACAGCCAAAACATTTTACAATTTACAAAAAGAGCAGAAAGACTCGAAATATTGCTAAGACTTTGACCAACATCACATGACAAAAATTCAGCTCTTAATTCAATTTTTGTTGTTTTTTTTTAAGTTGTTTTATAAACAGGGACCTAATTTTGTTTTTCAAAAATAAGCATGACCCAGCCAAAATCTGTAATCCTATTAATATGATAAATAATCCTTAAGATGCTGAAGATGTCTTACCTCCTCAGATGTCCTCCTCCTGTCAGGGAGCACTAGAGTATTTGCGTGGCTGCCAGGTACTATAGTAGATCCTATACTCATCCTGGGTCCAACTAACATGTAGCGTTTGTCTCCAGATCTGTACTGGATGCTGTGACACAGTGTCCC
>NW_007580266.1:24883-26299 GCF_000690725.1 Stegastes partitus | reverse complement strand
CGTCGACCAGTCAAAGAGGCGATGTCAAGGCCAAGATCCTTCGCAACATTTCCTACAACAGTTCCATCTTTCACCTCTTCTGCAACAGAGTATCTTACTTCTGCCGAAGCCCGTTTTCCGACAAACAGTAAAGCCAAATGAAGAGCAAACCAGAAGCAATTCCTTCGTCGAATTTGCCTTTCGGTCCCCATCGTTATCCAACAACACATCAAAACACAGTGTCTCGGCTATGAAGTCCGTATGTGTCGCATATTTATAAATTGCAAAACACGAATCAGTCCGGTGGTGAGCTCGATTCGAATGCGTCTTCTATTTCTTTCAGTGGCAAACAAAAGGTTTGTGAGGGGATGGACAACGTGTCCTACAGTTTCTTAATGTAATACTGACACCCAGAGGTTATTGGAGAAGTACACGGATTCTAAATTCCTCTTATTTAAAGAAAAACGACCCCACGGAGCCGTTATAGTTCAATATTTAAACGCATGGTTCATGTGTCCACTTTTTGCTTCAACCAAAAATATGCATCAACTGTCTTTAGAAGAACTGAGTTTGTCAGCCTTCAATAATTACGTGGGAGACTCTTGGAATTGATTAAGACCAGTTTAATAATGGAAATTAATGAATTGCATATTTTTTCTCCGTTTTTTAACAAAAATTACACTTCTGCACCAGCACTGAAAGCAAATTCGTTCCGTCACTACGAGTCACGCTTCGAACCAAGGGTTGTATCCTGTCCATAGCAGTTCAGCCTCATGCAAACCGTTTCCACAAATCAACGCAAACACCAGCCATGTCAAAATTACATTTTCTTATGTGGACTAATTTGAATAGAATTTTTAAAAAATATTACAGATACACGATTCAAATTAAGTGTAAAAAATTATACTTGCTGTGTTCGTTGGGGAGAGTAGAGCAAAAGCATTCTGAATCGTTGACGTTGGTCACATTCAGGACAAGATGTATCTTTTTTTAACTGTTTGGTATTTATCTGCTTGCACGAACTTGAAAATGACAACCAATTATTAAGTGATTTCTGGAGCAAACTAGAGACCAATGTGACTCGTGTCCCCACAGCGAAGAGAAAACACCTTTACATTTACAACATTGCATAGCTGAATCTCTCTGTATGGAAGTAACGAGCACAACCCGGCAAATCCCAAATCTCTCGATGTAGTCAGACTAAAGAGGTGACATCTCAACAATAAGCACCCCCTGTAATCAGACTTACACAATGGTCGAATGTGGTTTGAGCAATGTTCTTCTGATTAGGTACTATAGACGCCTCATGATAAACGAAACTAAACAACTGAACACAGCATTCACAGAACTAAATCAATATCCGCATATTGCAGCCTTAAATACAAGATTTTTTTAAGGTCTTACCTCTTCAGATGTCCTCCTCCTGTCAGGGAGCAC
>NW_007580266.1:0-23265 GCF_000690725.1 Stegastes partitus | reverse complement strand
CTTTTCCCGATCCAGAGACTTTTGCAAAACTAAAAATGGTACCTTGTCCTCTCCTCTCTCTCGAATCTGTACACTAAAATATTCGTTATGGTTTAATTTATACGCACGTACTGTATTAACGACAACATCTGGATCGCGCGCAGTTGGTAACTGGAAACGTCTGCCTGGAAGAGCAGACTCTGGAATCTCTAATATTTTTTCTTCCTCTTGAAAACCCGGGGAATTATCATTTACATCTATAATTTCAACTCCTACATAATGTATCTCCATGGGGTTTTCAGCGACCATCTTCAGGTTTATTATACATGGAGAGATATTTTCACAGAGCTCCTCTCGGTTAATGTTTTTATGCACATACAAGACGCCATTGTTCGGATTTACTTTAAACTGACCATCCTCAGTCCCAGATACAATGCGAAATCGTCGTTCCTCCAGCGAGCTGATGTCCAAGCCCAGGTCCTTGGCCACATTTCCAACAACAGATTCAAGTTTTACTTCCTCTGGAATTGTATATTTTATCTGAGCAGAAACCCGCTCCACGCAGCAGAGCATCACAGAGAAACTGAGGGCTACCCACCAGGACTGTGTTCCTCGTCTTTGTCCTCCTGTCCCCATTGTATTCACGTGCGGCTCCTCTAGATAAGGAAAGGCATTTAATCCAACAGATGCTAAGGAACTGATATGCCAATTTTTTGGCTTATCATATGTTAAAATGTCTCAGCGTCCACACGTCTATCTTCGGCAGGCGCCGTCTCCTGTTTTTCGACCTGAACAATGCCTCTCTGGAAGGGGCAGGGCCTTCACTGTAACACAGCAGTTTGATGCTGATATTACACTGACCCCATGTGGACGATGCACATTATAACCCGGGTTTAGACAAATAGTTTGTCTAATTTGTAGTTGGGTTATAATGTGTACTGTAAATCCGAGTTCACGAACACATTTCAGCACCGTGGACAGCACTACAAACTTGGAAACACTGAACATAAAAATCACCACCAGTACAAATCAGCACCACGGATAGCGAAAGAAAGTAGGCTCTCATGTTTGTTGATGTTCTTCAGATAATGGTCTGAACATCCTTCGACTTGCAAGAGAGTCAACAACAGCAAATTACTATGATCTTAACCAAAATTACAAACTACCATAACATTATTTAAGCTTTCATCCAACACATGAAAAAAGCATTTTAAGCAAACATTTTCATTCTGGCGCAAATTGGTAATGACAATAAAGCTAATATTATAATAGGGCCTTACCTCCTCTGATGTTCTCCTCCTGTCAGGGAGCACTAGAGTATTTGCATGGCTTCCAGGTACTATTGTAGATCCTATGCTCATTCTGGGTCCAACTAGCATGTAGCGTTTGTCTCCAGATCTGTACTGGATGCTGTGACACAGTGTCCCATCATAATTGGTCTCTTGCAGATATTTAGAAGTATAGTCTGTGGATTTGGAGCACTGCATTGCAATCAGCACGATGATGCTGATGAGAAAAAGTACAGAAACTGAGCCCAAAGTTATCATCAGGTAAAAAGTCACATTGTCCTCATCATCAACTTTTGCTGCACTTTTGACATCAGAAGCTGCAAAAGCCTCTTTGGGCTCCACAAGTTTGACAATGACAGTAGCTGTAGCTGAGAGTGAAACGTTTCCATTGTCTTTGACCAGTATGACCAGTTTGTGCTCAGCCTCGTCTGTCTCTGTGAATGAGCGAAGTGTTCTGATCTGTCCTGTATATCGGTCCAGACCAAAGAGACTGTGGTCAGTGAGTTCCTGCAGTGAGAAGAGCAACCATCCGTTATATCCTATATCAGCGTCATAGGCTCTGACTTTGGTGACCAAGTGTCCCGCGTTGACATTGCGGGGAATCTCCTCCACACCTTCAGCAGAGCCGTTGGAGCTGAGTGGATACAGGATGACTGGAGCGTTGTCGTTCTGATCCAGAATGAACACGTTGACTGTGACGTTGCTGCTGAGTGACGGAGCTCCAGAATCTGTGGCAACCACTTGGAACTGGAACGTTTTCAGCGTTTCAAAGTCGAAACTTTTCAGCGCTGTGATGTGTCCATTGTCTGGGTTCACATTGAGGAAGGACAAAACGTCATTCTGACTCCCTTCCCTCACAATATGATATGAAATAGCTGCGTTGTCGTTCACATCTTTATCCGTTGCCTTTACAGAGAATATTGACGCTCCAGCAACATTATTCTCTGACAAGTAAAAGTGTAATGGATTTTGTGAAAATTGTGGACTGTTGTCATTCACGTCTGATATCTGGATACTGAGTGTTTTAAAAGTAGATAAAGGAGGCTCACCACAGTCTGTGGCTTTTATCGTTATTTCATAATGTGCCACTTCCTCTCGATCCAAAAGTCCCTTAGTGACTACTGAATATATGTTTTCTTTATATGATGGCTTTAACTCAAAAGGCACATCTGAAGTTATGGTTGATATTATTTTCCCATTAACTCCAGAATCTTTATCTGTTACACTAAGTAGTGAAATGACTGTTCCAGGCTTTGACTCTTCTGACACTGTATTTGACAGTGATGTGATTTCTATTTCTGGTGGATTATCATTAACATCTTTAATCTTTATGATGACTCTACACTCACCGGTCAGTGGAGGTGTTCCTTTGTCTGATGCCTCAACATCCAGTTTATAAACGTTGTTTTCTTCAAAGTCCACCACTCCTTTTACTGTTATTTCTCCAGTTAATTTGTCCAGTTCAAAAATATCATAGACTCTCTTCTTTAGTGTTTTTCCAAGGCTGTATTCAGTCTCACTGTTGGTGCCTTCATCTGGATCCGTGGCATTCATTTGAAATACGGACGTTCCAATTGGAACATTTTCCTGTATTTCAATTGTGTAAATCTCTTGACTAAATGTTGGGCGGTTATCATTACTGTCAAGAACAATAATAGAAACATTCAGTGTTCCTGATCTGGGAGGTTTACCTCCATCAACTGCTGTCACTACTAGCAAGTGTTTCCTTCGTTGTTCTCTATCTAAGGACTTCTTCAGCACTAAAAATGGTATTTTGTCCTCATCGCTTTGACGGATATCTATTTCAAAATGTTCATTTGACGTTAACATGTAGGTACGAATAGAGTTAATTCCAGCATCGGGGTCACGAGCAGTGTGCAGCTGAAATCGTCTCCCTGGCAATGTTTGTTCAAATATTTCAAACATCTGCTCTTTTTCGGGAAAACTAGGTGAGTGATCGTTTACATCTGTAATTTCCACAATAACGTAGTGCATTTCCAAAGGGTTTTCCACTATGATCTTGAGCTCCATCAGGCATGTACCACCACCCTGACACAGCTCCTCTCTGTCAATTTTCTTGTGCACATAGAGAGCTCCATTATCCTGGTTTGCGTCAAAAAATGTATCCTTCGATCCAGAGACAACACGGAACCGTCGATCAGTTAAAGAGGCGATGTCAAGGCCAAGGTCCTTTGCAACATTTCCAACAACAGTTCCTTCCTTTACCTCCTCTGGAACAGAGTATCTTATCTGAGCAAACGCCTGCTTTCCGAAAAGCAGCAATAGAATCATCCGAAACGCAAACTGATAATTTTCCCTCATTCGATTTGATTTAAAAATCCCCATCGTTTTAGGCAAAGACAACACAAGAAACGCCAATTCTGCGGCCAAAAATCCTCTACGTTGACGCTGCTAAATAAAGCATTTCCACGGAACGCACATCATGAATCCGTCAGAGAGCGCGGTTCAAATGCATTTATTCCTCTATCTGCCAAACAAAGGCTTTTCAAGGGGAGGGACAACTATCGTTTTCAGTGCTGCAGTGACACCCGGAGGTTTTTAAAGGAACGCAATAGATTTTATACACTCAAGGAAACACTATATTTGTTTGTCCAAAACACACGTAGTAAGTTCCTGACACGATATTACAATGTAGCCACTACAACAGTATACTACACAAAGCGACATACAAATGGACAACCCGGAACAGGTATTTTTTTATCCGCGTTTCTAAGATTATTACTTGTCTTATTATCTTCAGTTTGCTTACAAATCGTGAGCTTTGTTTATTTACTATGGCAATCAGTCACAATCAGTCACAAATGTAGTGTATATCTGAATGACATGAAGGACCATTTTCAATTTTTGAGTAATAAAGCAGATGTAGTCGCCACCAACTCCATATTTTCAAGCGAGTTATTAGTGGACTGTTTACAGAGCAGCTTTGGAAAATCGATTGCCCAGATATTCCCAGAGTAATTGTGTCTATATCTATATGAACCCCCTTTTGCTTGATAAACAAAATAAAATAAATAAATAAAAATCGGCATTTCAGAACCATGGAAAGCGACTACATACACATAATGACTATATATTTTAAAATGAAATGTATAATAATATGAACCAAAAGCTATTCCTAAAAGAAGTAGTCAAACCTGAAAGTCAAAACATAATTCAAAAACCCACACCATGTATCCACTGAACTGCAACTGTGCACCGTGAACAGCCGATCACATTACAACATATTTTGTCATAACCCGGCATGTAGGCTAAGACGGGTCGCCAGTCTATCGCAGGGCTACACTTAAGACAGACAACCAAGCACACTCACATTCACACCTACGGACAATTTGGAATCACCAATTAACATCAACATATTTTTGGACCTTGTGCGAGTAAGCCGGAGAACCTGGAGAGAACCCACGCTGCACGGGGAGAACATGCAAACTCCACGCATTCATTCATTCATTTATTTAAATAATACTACTCATAATACCGATGATAACAATAATAATAGTGTGAGGTGTGTGAATCAGTAGCATCAGAAGCGTGGTTTTGGATGCATGGATGTGGTGTGGTGACAGGTGTTGTCTGGTGCAGCATAACCAACCAATTGACAATACGGCCGCAGCCACAAGCCGGATGGAGACAGGGACAGGGCTGAGGTGTTGGACCTTTGATAGCAAGGGAGCGCTGTGCCCAAACACGCCAACCGCTCATTTCAAGAACGGTATGAAGAGACATTAAAATGACTTCAACTGTTAAATCTTCGAGAAGTAAACTATCTTTTCAGAACGTTGAAACAATTCCAGGTATAATCAAACATGGTCTTACCTCTTCAGATGTCCTCCTCCTGTCAGGGAGCACTAGTGTATTTGCGTGACTTCCAGGTACTATAGTAGATCCTATACTCATTCTGGGTCCAACTAACATGTAGCGTTTGTCTCCAGATCTGTACTGGATGCTGTGACACAGTGTCCCATCATAATTGGTCTCTTGTAGATATTTAGAAGTATAGTCTGTGGATTTGGAGCACTGCATTGCAATCAGCACGATGATGCTGATGAGAAAAAGTACAGAAACTGAACCCAAAGTTATCATGAGATAAAAAGTCACGTTGTCCTCATCATCAACTTTTGCTGCACTTTTGACATCAGAAGCTGCAAAAGCCTCTTTGGGCTCCACAAGTTTGACAATGACAGTAGCTGTAGCTGAGAGTGAAACGTTTCCATTGTCTTTGACCAGTATGACCAGTTTGTGCTCAGCCTCGTCTGTCTCTGTGAATGAGCGAAGTGTTCTGATCTGTCCTGTATATCGGTCCAGACCAAAGAGACTGTGGTCAGTGAGTTCCTGCAGTGAGAAGAGCAACCATCCGTTATATCCTATATCAGCGTCATAGGCTCTGACTTTGGTGACCAAGTGTCCTGCGTTGACATTGCGGGGAATCTCCTCCACACCTTCAGCAGAGCCGTTGGAGCTGAGTGGATACAGGATGACTGGAGCGTTGTCGTTCTGATCCAGAATGAACACGTTGACTGTGACGTTGCTGCTGAGTGACGGAGCTCCAGAATCTGTGGCAACCACTTGGAACTGGAACGTTTTCAGCGTTTCAAAATCAAAACTTTTCAGCGCTGTGATGTGTCCGTTGTCTGAATTGATATTTAAAAATGCTGCATTTTTCATTTGACTACTTTCATCTCGGACTATATGATAAGTTAAAGCAGCGTTTTCATTCAAGTCTTTATCTGAAGCAGAAACTGAAAATATTGTATTTCCAGGCACGTTATTTTCTACCAGATAAAGTTCAATCGGATTTTGCTGAAATTCCGGCATATTATCATTCACGTCCGATACATCAATACTCAGAGTTTTGAATGTGGACAGAGGAGGCTGTCCACAGTCTGTAGCTGTTATTGTGATATCGTAGTGCGGAACCGATTCTCGATCCAAATGTTGTTTCAAAACTAAGGAATACATGTTATCTTGAAATGATGGTTTTAAATCAAATGGTACATTTTCTGACAGACTGCAGATGACTTTACCGTTTAGACCGGCGTCCTGATCTGTGATGCTGATTAACGAAACGACGGTTCCAGGTTTTGAATTTTCTGATACCGTATTCGACAGAGATGTTACCTCTATTTCAGGTTTATTATCATTTTTGTCGAGCACTTTGATGATCACCCTGCAATCTGCACTCATGGGAGGTTGTCCTTTGTCAGTTGCTTGGACATCTAATTTATAAACATCAGCCTTCTCAAAGTCAATTTCTCCCTTTACTCGAATCTCACCAGTCTCTTTATTTAAACTAAACAAGTCATAAATCTTTCGGTCAAGTTGACCACCAAAAAAATACTCAATCTCTCCATTTGCACCTTCATCCAAATCAGTTGCCGTTACTGTGATCACACTGGTATCTGCTTCTACATTTTCAGGTATTGTAACTGAATATACTTCCTGGCTAAATGTCGGATGGTTGTCATTTGAATCGAGGACTATGACTGTGACATTAAGAGTTCCTGATCTTGGTGGATTTCCACCGTCAACTGCTGTCAGAGTCAGTCTGAGCTCCTGGTGCTTTTCCCGATCCAGAGACTTTTGCAAAACTAAAAATGGTATCTTGTCTTCTCCCCTCTCTCGTATCTGTACACTAAAATATTCGTTTTGGTTAATTTTGTACGCACGTACTGTATTAATGACAACATCTGGATCGCGCGCAGTTGGTAACTGGAAGCGTCTGCCTGGAAGTGTGGACTCAGAGATTTCGATTATGTGCTCCTCCTCTTGAAAATTGGGCGAATTGTCATTTACATCTATAATTTCAATTCCCACATAATGTATCTCCATGGGGTTCTCAGCGACCATCTTTAAGTTCTTTATACATGGAGAGATGTTTTCACAGAGCTCTTCTCTGTCGATGTTTTTATGCACATACAAGACGCCATTGTTCGGATTTACTTTAAACTGACCATCCTCAGTCCCAGAGACAATACGAAATTGCCTTTCCACAAGCGAGCTGATGTCCAAGCCCAGATCCTTGGCCACATTTCCAACAACAGATTCTATTTTTACTTCCTCTTGAATTGTATATTTTATCTGAGCAGAAACCCGCTCCACGCAGCAGAGCATCACAGAGAAACTGAGGGCTACCCACCAGGACTGTGTTCCTCGTCTTTGTCCTCCTGCTCCCATCGTTTCGGTTAGATATTTAATAATATATCCACTTAAATGTCCTTGCACCAACGGAAGATGTGAAAACCACAAAATTTGTTTCAAATATATTCCATATCTCTTACGTATCCATGTACCAATAACAGCAACCCTTCATTCTGTTGCGGGTACCGTCTCCTCACTGTCGACCTGAACAAAACGACTCTAGAAGGGGCAGGGCCACCACTGTACCTCATCAGTTTATGCTGATATGATACTGACACCTTGTGGACTGGACACATTATCATCTATTTATAAAGCGAACCGTGACACAATCTACAAGAACAGTATCAGTGTAGGCGCAAATTGTAGATTGACTGCTGCAAAGAACTTATATTTTTGCTGACGGTTTTTAAACCATTATTCAAATGATGAATTGTTTTTACAAGTAGACTTAAGAATTTCTTTGTAATAGGGCAATGGCATGAAATTGTTAGCTGTACCTTGACATGTTTCGGCGTTCCATCTGTCGCCTTCTTCAGAAGTGTCATCTGACGTGTGTGACGTGTCTGTATCAGCTGTTTATCCTAGGTATGGCCAATCTGACAGATCCAGTGGGTGTGTCAGTTTGGCCACACCTACCGCCGCGCGGTGGTCTCTGGAGCGGAGCGTCCCAGGTGTGGGATAGAAGGAACGCTCCATCATCTCTATTGATTGTGTGAGCCTCACTTCCTGATTTCAATGGCCTCCCGGATCCAGCGCCTGTATTTATGCTCCTCAGTCCCTATGATCCTCGCGTCTTCCCAATTCATCACATGGTTCTCCCGCTTGCAGTGATCTGAGATGGCAGATTTTAGGTTCTCTTGTTTTTACTATTTCAGGCAGCTTGTTTCTCTTTGTTTTCGTACAGTTTGACAACCAGCAAAACATTTTAAACTGTTTTATATGTTGTGTCATCAGAACCGTGAAAATGTGCTTTAATGTTTATCAGTGGTACTTCTAATATTGTTTTGTGCTTCGCGAAAAGTAGTTAAGTGTGCACTGAATACTCTTACAAAAATGCGACTGGTAATATTGTCTGCAGATTCGGTGCGATTTCATGGACAATATTCCTCAGTCAAGCTTCATGCGGCAACCTAAACACTTTCAAAATACAGTCGATAAATGGGAACCACGTGAAACTACAGACAAGGTACCACCAATGTTCCATCCCACAGCAAACTCATTTTTCTGTATAAAATATGCTAAACAAAACACTCAGTGGTTTAACTAATACAATCCATGAGTGAAAATATAAATATTTAGACAAAGACTTGCAGTTTGACTTGAAAATCACCACAATATGACCAAGCATGAGCATTTTTCAGTACCATGGAGAGCACCAATAAATATGTCTCTACACTTGTTCAACATTGTTTTTGAGGAGCAGACTTAGTGTTTCTTGAGTAGACTTAAAAACTGCTGCAAATATATCCAGTAAACTGCAGCTAAACACAATGTACAGTCCTTGTGAAATAGCTGTTATGTCATTTTATTCTCATTTCAAGATAAGGCTTAGATCAAAACAAGAAGAAATATTTCAGAACTTTTTCTGTATAGAGTGAACAGTCATTGCTTCATGTGTTTCTAAATGTAATCATGTCTATTACGAATAGTTGATCTCTTTATGACCAAAGACTATGTACATTGAAATAGAAACAATGCCTTACCTCCTCAGATGTCCTCCTCCTGTCAGGGAGCACCAGTGTATTTGCATGACTTCCAGGTACTATAGTAGATCCTATACTCATCCTGGGTCCAACTAACATGTAGCGTTTGTCGCCAGATCTGTACTGGATGCTGTGACACAGTGTCCCATCATAATTAGTCTCTTGCAGATATTTAGAAGTATAGTCTGTGGATTTGGAGCACTGCATTGCAATCAGCACGATGATGCTGATGAGAAAAAGTACAGAAACTGAGCCCAAAGTTATCATTAGATAAAAAGTCACGTTGTCGTCATCATCAACTTTTGCTGCACTTTTGACATCAGAAGCTGCAAAAGCCTCTTTGGGCTCCACAAGTTTGACAATGACAGTAGCTGTAGCTGAGAGTGAAACGTTTCCATTGTCTTTGACCAGTATGACCAGTTTGTGCTCAGCCTCGTCTGTCTCTGTGAATGAGCGAAGTGTTCTGATCTGTCCTGTATATCGGTCCAGACCAAAGAGACTGTGGTCAGTGAGTTCCTGCAGTGAGAAGAGCAACCATCCGTTATATCCTATATCAGCGTCATAGGCTCTGACTTTGGTGACCAAGTGTCCTGCGTTGACATTGCGGGGAATCTCCTCCACACCTTCAGCAGAGCCGTTGGAGCTGAGTGGATACAGGATGACTGGAGCGTTGTCGTTCTGATCCAGAATGAACACGTTGACTGTGACGTTGCTGCTGAGTGACGGAGCTCCAGAATCTGTGGCAACCACTTGGAACTGGAACGTTTTTAGCGTCTCAAAGTCGAAATTTTTCAGCGCTGTAATTTGTCCGTTTTCCGAATTGACATTCAGGAAAGACGTCATGTCACCCTGCTGCCCATCACCCCTCACAATGTGGTATGTAATTGCTGCATTTTCATTCAGATCGTTATCAGAAGCACTGACAGAAAATATTGATGCACCAGGAGTGTTGTTTTCCACCAAGTAAAGTTCAAACGGATTCTGACTGAAAACTGGAATGTTGTCATTTACATCTGACACCTGAACACTTAAGGTTTTTACAGTCGAAAGTCGAGGTTCACCACAGTCAGTGGCTGTTATTGTGATGTCATAATGAGACACAGTTTCTCGGTCTAACCGCCCCTTTGTGACAAGAGAATACATGTTTTCCTCAATGGAGGGAGTCAAATCAAACGGGACATCATCAGACATTTTACAAATCACTTTTCCATTAAGCCCTGAGTCTCTGTCTGTTACACTGATGAGAGAGATAACAGTTCCAGGCTTTGAGTTCTCAGGGATTAAGTTGGACAATGATGTCACTTCAATCTCTGGTTTATTATCGTTCACGTCTTTTATTTTTATGACCACTCTACTTTCGGCTGTCCACGGTGGCTGGCCTTTATCTGAAGCCTGCAAATCTAGTCTGTAAAGCTCAGTTTCCTCAAAGTCAATTTTTCCTTTCACTCGAATCTCACCAGTGACACTGTCTAATTCAAAGGTGTCATGCACTTTTTTCTTTTGTGTTTTTCCAAAGCTGTACTCAATTTCGCTGTTTGAGCCTTCATCTAAATCTGTAGCGTTTAATTTTATTACAAGGGTTCCTATCGGGGCGTTTTCATCTAATGACACAGTATATACATCTTTGCTGAACACTGGTCGATTATCATTTGCATCGAGCACGGTGATAGTTAAATTAAGGTTTCCAGATTTAGAGGGACTCCCCCCATCAAGAGCAGTTAACACCAAACGATGCTCTACCTTTTGCTCTCTGTCTAAAGGCTTCTTCAGTACTATAAACGGTATCTTGTCTTCTTCACTGTCTCTGACTTCAATATCAAAAAAATCATTAGGACTTAGTTTATATAATCGCACTGACTGTGTCCCGAAATCAGGATCTCTGGCGGCATGAATTTGGAAACGAGTACCTGGAGGAGTATTCTCTGCTATTTGCAATCGCTGTGCGGTGTCTGGAAAAGTCGGTGAATGGTCGTTAACATCGGTTATTTCAACTCCAACGTAATGTATTTCCAGCGGGTTTTCAACAACGACTTTTAGGTTTATCAAACAAACCTTGGTTCCATCACATAGCTCCTCGCGGTCCATAATTTTGCCAACGTAGAGCACTCCATTGTTCTGATTCAGCTGAAACAGAGCGTGATTTGGACCCGAAACAATACGAAATCTTCTGCCTGTCAAAGAGCTAATGTCAAGCCCTAAATCCTTGGCAACATTTCCAACTGAGGATCCAACTTGAACTTCTTCTGGAACAGAGTACCTTAGCTGAGCCAAAATCAGCTCCACAAAGCATAGCAATGAAATCCCGGCAACCCACCAGCAGCTCCCTCGGCGCCTTTGTCCTCGTTCCCCCATTGCAAAACAATTATGCGAAGGCTTTCTACGAAGCAAATACAGTGATCCAACTGCTCATCGAACCCGTCTGAGGAGAACCATGTCACGATTTCCAAATACAAGCAAATCCGCCGTGTATATATTAACCGCTATTCATATTATGTGATATAGAGCCTGCGAAGCGTGTCCCGTCAGTGCACCACCTCCATCAGAGATGATCCAGAGATGGGCAGGGCCTGAACAAGATGAGGAACACAACCATTGTCGAGGCCACACTGACACCAAGTGGCTACTGAGCTACAACACGAAAGAACAAGTGTTTTCTTCACAGCGTCCTTCTCTCGGGACTTTCACATTTACTAGTCTTACTCTGTAGAGGAATCTGTGGTCTGCCTCCCCCCAGCTGGTCAAATGCACATTGGATATGTCTTTTGTTAAATAAAATAAAATAAAAATACACTGCGAACCTCACTTTGAATAATATAAAATACATGGCTGGACGCAAGACAAGAATACTAACTTAACTGTCAAAACAACCTTCATTTACAGCTACAGGTGTAAATATTATTGCTTTACCTGCCACTGAATGCACTGAGAAAATACTGAAGCGGTTGCCACAAAGTTTCAGCACCACGGACAGCGGCAGCAGAGCCAACAGAGCAAATTAAAACACAGCAATTATACATTTCGAAATAATGTTGTGAGAGAGCATATGCAATGTGAATAATTAAAAATAAACTTACCTCTTCAGATGTTCTCCTCCTGTCAGGGAGCACCAGTGTATTTGCGTGGCTGCCGGGAACTATAGTAGATCCTATACTCATCCTGGGTCCAACTAACATGTAGCGTTTGTCTCCAGATCTGTACTGGATGCTGTGACACAGTGTCCCATCATAATTGGTCTCTTGCAGATATTTGGAAGTATAGTCTGTGGATTTGGAGCACTGCATTGCAATCAGCACGATGATGCTGATGAGAAAAAGTACAGAAACTGAGCCCAAAGTTATAATCAGGTAAAATATAATATCATCTTCTCCCTGGTCTTTTGCTGCACTTTTGACATCAGAAGCTGCAAAAGCCTCTTTGGGCTCCACAAGTTTGACAATGACAGTAGCTGTAGCTGAGAGTGAAACGTTTCCATTGTCTTTGACCAGTATGACCAGTTTGTGCTCAGCCTCGTCTGTCTCTGTGAATGAGCGAAGTGTTCTGATCTGTCCTGTATATCGGTCCAGACCAAAGAGACTGTGGTCAGTGAGTTCCTGCAGTGAGAAGAGCAACCATCCGTTATATCCTATATCAGCGTCATAGGCTCTGACTTTGGTGACCAAGTGTCCTGCGTTGACATTGCGGGGAATCTCCTCCACACCTTCAGCAGAGCCGTTGGAGCTGAGTGGATACAGGATGACTGGAGCGTTGTCGTTCTGATCCAGAATGAACACGTTGACTGTGACGTTGCTGCTGAGTGACGGAGCTCCAGAATCTGTGGCAACCACTTGGAACTGGAACGTTTTCAGCGTTTCAAAGTCGAAACTTTTCAGCGCTGTAATCGTGCCATTGGCTTCATTTATATTTAAAAAGGAGGCAATCGTATGTCCTGGAGTCTTACGATCCAGTGAGTATGTGACTACTGCATTTTCTCCACCATCAGCATCAGTCGCGCTCACTGAGAAAATTGACATCCCCGCCTTGTTGTTCTCAGGCACATAAAAAGTATATGGACTTTCAGTAAACAAAGGACTATTATCGTTAACATCCAGCACATCTACCTGGATCACCTTTGTAGATGACAGAGCAGGGCTCCCTAAGTCCTTGGCTGTTATTGTAATGTTATACATATGCATTGTTTCTTTATCTAGGTAATCCTTGGTAACCAAAGAGTATGACTGCCCGTCAGGGGATGGCTTTAAGTCAAAAGGTAAATTACTCGGCACGTTGCAGACCACCTGTCCGTTCACACCTGAGTCAAGATCCGTGACACCCATCAGCGCCACCACAGTGCCTGGAGGTGCATCCTCTGGAATGCGACTCGAAAGGGACGTGATGTCTATTTCAGGCTGGTTATCATTCACGTCTTCCACTTTAACCACCACGTTGCAGTGTGTGGAAAGAGACACGGCGCCTTTGTCCGCAGCCAGTACTTTAATCTCGTAGACTTGCTTTTCTTCATAGTCAAGGCGTCCTTTCACAGTTAGTTGTCCAGTTTTACTATTCAAATCAAACAGCTCAGATGACAGTCCTCTAATTTTGCTCCTTAAGGAATATTCAATCTCACCGTTTGCGCCCTCGTCTGAGTCAGATGCATTTACTGTCAGCAGAAATGTCCCTGGAGGGACGTTTTCTCTTATTGTTGCGGTGTATTTTTGTTTATCACACACTGGTGGATTGTCATTTACGTCAGATACAACAACAGTGATATTAATAGTACCAGATTTTGATGGCTTCCCTCCATCTGTAGCCGTTAATAGTAACCGGTGTTGAGCAGTGTGTTCTCTATCCAAAGGTCGCTGTAAGACGAGGAATGGAACCTTTGCATCCTCGCCAAACTCCTCGGTTTCCAAGCGAAAATACTGGTTGTGGTTTAGCTTATATGAATGTAGGGAATTCAAACCGACATCCAAATCGTGCGCTCCTTCCATTTGAAACCGAGAACCAACTACGGCGGACTCCAACACTTCCAATGTGTAGTTTTCTTCGGGAAATTTCGGCCAGTTGTCGTTTACATCCAGTATCTCGACTATTATTTGGTGCATTTCGAGGGGGTTTTCTACAACTGCTTTCAGATTTGTGATGCATGGAACCGTTTTTGCGCACAGCTCTTCTCTGTCTACCCTCTGGTTCACCAACAAAACGCCATCTCTGGGATTTACCTTAAACAGATCCTGCTTTGTTCCTGACACGACACGAAGATTCCTATCCGCCAGTCTTCCAACATCCAACCCGAGGTCTTTGGCTACATTTCCAACTGCTGTCCCCGATTTCAATTCTTCCTGGATGGAATATCGTATTTGAGCAGATATTCCTTCCAGTTTAGCCACCATCAGCAGCGCAAGACAAAAAGAAACCCACAAATCCCTCCACTGTCCGTTAACGTCCCGTATCTCCATTGTTTGGCAAAACAACCTTTTAATCGGCGGCCTTAAATCCTTCAACAAAATTTGAATAATTTTTTAGTTTCAAGATAAACAGCAGAAGTCCGGGAGAACCATCATTCTGGCAGAAAAGGGAGAGCCGCTTATTCTTTCAACCTGTCTGTGGGTTATTATGAATCTACACGAACGTAGAATAAAGATACCTCCTCACACACGACCACTATCACGATATATAGTGTAACAGCACCACCTACTGACACCGCAACGAGGCTGCAGTGACGCTAAAATGTTTGCTTCCAGTTTATCCTGTGTGGTTTTTCTTAGGTACAACACTGAATCTGGAGTTAGACAATAGATGCTCTATATGGAAATTGCAATCACACCAGATGTTTTGTTTGAACATTACAGCGTGTGGTAAATATTGTTGCAGGCAGATTCTGAAAAGCACGATGAATATTTCAAATTAGAATGAAACTTAAATTTCAGAAATTTCTAAAATATTCAAATGTATTCATTTTTTTCTCCGTTTCATTCCAGTTTTTTTTTTTACACTAATAGCCAGTAACATTTGTCAAAATTTCTTTGAGTAAAAAACAAGTCTATCTTTAACATCGTCACAGTTGATGAGACGATAAAGAAAGTAAATTCCAGTTTTACTTCTTCAGACAGTAACTTAAAGTATCAAGGTGAAAGCCAACTAATTTCAGCAATTTTTAGTTTCTTTTCTGCAAGAAGAATAATAGCAGCAACAATACTGCAGTTTTAAAACATTTCCTGGAAAGAACGATACAATGTGGTACTAAGTAATGTGAAAAACATGATCACTTTAGGAAAAGTTAAAAACAAATCCCCACAATTTTTTCGTTTATTACTGACAATTTTGCTATCCGTGTCTGTGTAGATTATTAGTCCTCCAGCTCATGGTAAGGCTAGAAGCTTCAGTTAAAAGCAACTGGACTTTTTTTTTAAGGTCCGACGTGAATCTAAAAGACAAGTCAAGTTCCTTTCCAGTTCTTGAAGAATCAGGCAATTATTTTCTTTAATGAATATTTTGTGTAGCAGCTGAACTGTTGATCCTACTTCTCTCAAGATTTGGAGATTAATTACATGGTTGTTTTTCAGAAGAAAAAATACAACCTTTTTTTTTGAAATATTAGAATATGACTGACGCATAAAATCAAGCTTTACTTAGTTTTGCTGTGCTGTTACTGAGGCTGTTCACATTCTCTCTGCTTGCACTCTGTGTTCTGCTCAGCACACTCCCACAATCGTTATCCTTTTGCAGAGGTGAGCAGTGACATCGTATGGAATAAACTTGCAAGTGCAGCTATGATGCGCCCCCTTGTATGGTACACAGTGTTCATACATAATCTTGATGCATTCCCTTTGCAGCAGCCTTACCGCACTACAGCAGTGGGTGGGGAAATGCATAATAAACTAAGGGAGAATATATAAAATAACGACCATACTAACAGCAATTAGAAATCAAAGTGACCTACATAAACCTCAAGTCTTCGCACCCCTCCCACCTGCTACTGCTGACGTACTGGTCCTGGATTTAGGCCAAACATATACGTGCGCGTGCATGAGCTCTGCGGCATTCCGCATCACCTCCTCCCATATCTGCCTCCATCGATTTACCCCTGCTGCGGCAATGATACCAGACTGTCAAAGCGCCTCATTTACATTATCATGAACCACCGTGAAACAAAGGAAAAGGTGTTATTTTGCAGAGCATGCTTATTTGATGTCTGCAAGCTGCGGATGCTGCACTGTGGAGTGCTGTGGGGGCTTGTCGGAATAATAAATTACAGTGTCAGAGCTACAGAGAGAGGACAGCGCGTTACCATGGCAACGTGGCTCCATTAGGCTGGTTGCTGGCCATGGTGCTGAAGGCAAGCAGGCGCACAGCAAAGAAGCAGAGGGGGAGGGATGCAGGTTTCTGTGAATTCTACAGACAAAGCCAGCTGTATCCATGTGTCCTGACACTCTTAATCCCCTAAAATGTTTAGGATACATATTATTCTTCTTCTTCTTCTTCTTCTTTGCAGTCTATATGGTTTATTTAGGAGTCATTTTATATTTCAGGTATTAGGGGAAGACACGTGCTTACAACCAGGACAATGTGTGATTAGGAATAGAGAGAAAAAAAATCAAATTTTCCTCTTCAATAACACCAAACCTGAGCCCATTCAATGCATAGTTTACATATATACTGTAAAATATATTGTTGTGTGATGTGCATGTGTTAGCCTACTAGTGCCAGCTGGTGGTTGTTCAAATGCTTTGTTACACATTGGTGCATTGCTGTGTCATGCATCAGCGCGTTAGTCTGTCAGTGGACCACAGCAGCAGACAACAGGCATTATTAGAGTCACTTGTCTGTGAGAAATTTGAAGCTAATTCTGATTTCACTGTGCTCAAACCAAACAAAATTTAATCAGACCTGGAGTCCATATGAAAACCATTGTTCTTGTTTGGTTTAAAAGATGTGAAATGATACAAACCTCTTATGAAATTCTATGTGTTTCTAAAATTTGCTGTTATATGGGGAGATTAAATCAAAAAATTTAAATAATATATTCAGTGGTCCTGACTGTCATTCTCTCCTCCTCTTGCATGACCTCATCTCTCTGGGGAGATGACTTCATGCATGCAGACACAAAGAGAGAGAAAGACAGACACCCTCAGGAAAAAAAACACAAAAAAAAACTGAAAAAAAAACTGCAAACACACATGTGCAGAACAGTGTTAATATCTATTTATTTTATTTTATTTTTTGCACATTGTAATAAAGTGTATCTTCATATGAGGCTATTTTGAGCTTCAGTTGAGACATAATTTAGTTGCTCTTTTTCCATTAATGTTGCTTTTAACATTGTGTTTCTTTGCAGGATGAAGATGATGTACAGAAGGACCCCTATCCCCTACAGTTACACATGAGAGGTAAAGTCATAGCCTTCCTGAAATGCTTGCTGGTAGAAATGTTCCTATTACTTTGACTCACACACGTTGTACACTTGAATTATGTAAACTGTTTTAAAAAAGAAAAAAACATTGATGGCTACCATATGATCTGCAAACTTTAGTGATTCTCCATCTCTTGAAAAATTGATATAAGAAAGTAATACATATATATTATAAAAAGTAGTAAATAAATAATACCCATCATGCCTTTTTACCAAGAATAAAAATATGAAAGGAGAGCACTGACTTATAGATAAGCCTTTAAAATAAAGGCAAAAGGTCAAAGGACACAGACATATGTGAATGAACCAAAATAACGAAAATAAATTAGAATATGAAAAAAAAAAATTCTGATTAAAGTTTAGCACTTAAACAGCACAACGGCACAAAGCTTTGTGTCTCGGGTCCCTTGTTGTCAGAAAGGGGTTTGTTTTATGTACAACAACGTGCACATAAGTGTGTTGCTTTTTCATAGATGATTATTATCATTTAGGAAAGTTAGCTCAGAATTTTTTAAGACAAGATTTTCAAGTCATAAAAGTAGATGAACTAAATTGCCCAGTGGGGAATGTCTTTGTCACTACTTCTTTGATCATATGAATGTACAAAACATGATTTAACTGTGCCACACTCTTCTCAACTATTATTTGTATAAGTCCATATTTATCCTTAACGCAGAAAATCTTTGTTGCACTGGTCAAAGTTAATCTCACCACACCCAAAGATTACATTAAGTGCAATAATACAGCAACATCATAATGCTATTGAGGTTGGTACATAAATCGACCTTTATAAGTAAAGCCAGTTGATTACAGGAAAATACCACTAATGATTATTCAGAATTAGTTATCAATGAACTGATATTTTATCTTTACATTGCACTTTGAATTCAATATAGCAGAATGCACAGATCAGTAATAAATGTTCAATATGCAGAAATGTACATCATTTCTACACAAGATTCCCTTCTGAAAGTATTTAGGAGCAATAGTTAAAGTTTCCTGTTGGAAAATCATGGTTTACATTGTCTTTGACCTAAAATCAGTGTTACTGTTTTTGTTACCATATTATCACTGTCTCACTATCACAGAGAGACAATTATATCAATAATAATGGGGGGCTTTAGGCAAATACCTATCACCCTTTCATGGGTTTTGGGGATTACAACATCCTAACAGTGATATTTGAACTTCACGTAAAAATAAATGACATAAGCAGGAGGATATGTCAGAGCACACTGCCATTAGAGACTCCAGTCTGTATGTGATAGTGGCTGTAATCTCCCTTGAAGACAGCTACTGAGCAGAAGCCTTCAGAAGATATCAGTCAGTGACAGAATGAGAGCATGAAACTATCAACAAAACATTCTGCCATATTCTCTTGTGCAAGACAGTTTTGTAACTAAGCCCGTCTTAATACTCCAGTAGTCTTTTTGACATCTCTGGGACAAACAAATTCATGATCCACACATAATCTTGCAAGTAAATCAGTTGGTGGCATTAAATACAAAATACAGGAAATGCAATTCAATGAGTAAACATCTTGTGCACATTCAACTCATTTCTCATTGTAAAAAAAACCCCACACTGTTGTGTGATTTGATCTTTTGGCATTATAATTATTTTATATTTACTACTCCAGGTGTACCTTATTCAGAGAAAGATCCCAATGAAATTAGAACCGGACTGCTTCATGATCTGAAAAATCTTTGTGTGTAGTCTTATCACCAGCATCTTCATTATTAATTCATAATGCAAGCTTGCAGTACAGCCATCCCTTAAGCAACTAGCAATTGGATTTTGTTTGCAAGGGCCAGATAGCCACTGAATCAGCAAAACCACTAAATCCCAAGTATTGTCATTCCCATATTCTGTGCTGCAGTGTGTGCACTGAAGCAAATCCCTGTCCCACAAAGTGACTCAGATAGGGAAATTGAGTTGTTACGGAAATGAAACATACTGACATACCAACGAATAACCATGACTGAAAGAAAGGTAGCTAATTAACTGTGAAGGGTGGAACAGTTATGAAAAAATAACTAAATTGGCCTTAAACTGTGACATTGTTATCCCAAATGTGGTTTAACTTGATCTTTTGATCTTATCCATGAAGATGCCAGCGCACATTTTCCTTAACCCTGAGAGGAATTAACCCCTTTATCGAATAGTGCACCTTAAAAAAAATAAATAAATAAAAATAAAGATTATGGCTTTCAGTGAAAAACACAGGAGATTCAGAAGTTCAGCAATTAATTTGTATTGTTTGTATTTAACAGATCATACAGACCAGACCATAGCATTACACTTAGCTCACACTACACCAGTTACTATATGTTGCACCATAGAAGTACCACTGTACAAAAGCACTTACTGTATATGTTTGCCTTTATCACATTACAACTTCTTACAAGTAATGCAATGTGAGCTGTGCTAAAGAGCTTGACTACATCATGTCTGATTGTTTTGGCTCATAAATCTGATGGCACAAGAGATCCACAATTTTGATCACATTAAAAAGTTTCAAAAGCACTGGTATTGAAAACGAAAGGCATATTTGTCAATACAGACATATGATATACTGTATATAGGAGTTACAGCTGTATCCCAATTTATGCATTGCATATATAGATACATACAGTAGTCAGTAATATACAAGAGCACAGCTTTCATTGGGTAAAATCAACCACAACTATGTTGTTTCAGTATTATAAAGTAAGCATTGAATGTTCATGTTCAGCTCTCAGGTTTCAATATGTTACACAATAGCAGAAGACACTGAAATTAGGGAAAATCCAGAGTTTGGATTTAGAAATGAAAGTACATGTTAGTGTTTGTAGTGTATATACAGTACTCAAAGGGAGACATCAATCAGTCTATTCTCAAATACTCACTGCATCCACTTTAGCTTGGTTCAAACCCCAAGATTCATTCTCCAGTAGTGTCCAAAAGGACAAAACATTCAAGCACACTGCACACTTAAGCTTAAGCTATGAACACTCTAAATATTATGAATCCATAGAAATGCCATTCTGCTTACAGGTGTTTTGCTTTGACCTTAACAAGAAAAAGGAATGCGATTACAAATTTGTTGACCCAATCTGAACATCTCAGGACTTTGTGATAAGAAAGTACAATGCCGTCTTGCTCCTCCATTGTGGTCCCATGAAAAGGTAATCTTCCATCTTGTTAAAAAATAATAAACACTGAGACTTAACCGCAGAAAGTGGATTCGCTCAATATCATAAATCATCTAAAGCTATCAATGTACCTTGGTTATTCCATGCAAAAACAACTAAAAGGCATGATTGCTAAAGGCCTCACTCTTATCTGTTTGATGTACTCATTAACTTAATTAAATCTCTCAGCACTTGCATTCACATATTTAGGCCTAGCTCACATATAAAGCACAAAGTCAAGTACAAAACAGAAAATTACAACATTTATAAAATACTGATTCCCTTTCAATTCATATTTTAAAATTGTAAGTTGGTGCTTTTCTGACATTTAAATAATTGTGCTATTTCACTTCCTACGTAACTTATATATAATATACATCAATGCTGCTATGAAGCAAGACAAAGCACAGAGGTTCAAATTGTAATAACCAACATGTGTTTCTTTTTTTAGAGAGGGAAAACCATCTCTTAAAGGCATCTCAACATTCCCATGTCCACTCTTATGGTCCTTGCTGTGGCTTCTTTGAATACCCACTGATACGTTTTTACAGTCTGCTTTGTGAGTGTCTCCTCTTGAATTATTATTATTATTTTTTTGCTTGAAAGTCTTGAAGTGTGGTTGAAGCCATGCAGTCTTTTCATGCATATTGAATAGACAAAGAGGCATTGTTGACTGGCTTTTCATGTGCTTAAAGAAAGAGAGGGGCAGGAAAATGTTTCCGATTAATCGTCTCAGTCCACTGGTGATCTAGCATGATAATTACACATTATGTGAGGAAGAAGGACCAGATTGAGCAGGATGATCACGAGGGGAGGGGAGAGTGGGGGATGGACATGTTTAGGGGTTTCTCCTTTCCTCTGCGAAGTTTTTCCTGTCAGCGTCAATCCAGCACACATCTGGAGGGGTGACCTTATGTGGAACTGCTGCTGCTGGTGGTGGATGCCTGCCAACGAGACAAAAGAATCAGACAAATCTGGAACAAGGACCAGAGCACTGAGAGCCTTGTGGCTGGCCAAACTGACATATCTCATGCAGCCGACGTCTGTCGCTCAGACAGGGGCTTCAGGCAGAGGACAGAGTGGGTGGAGGGGTTTGGAAGGATCCTTGAACATGTAGTGGGGAGGTGGCAGGTCTATCAATGAATACCATGCTCCAAGATTATGTGAAGGAGAGTGGTTGCTAGGTAACTGGGTGACTGGTTTCTCTTTGCGCCTCTCCTGCACAAAGAATTAGGTCACAAATCAGACTACAGCACACAGTAACATTCATGTTCAAAAGTGTCATTCTGTGAAGTCAGTAACATTCAGTCGAATTACAATTTTAACCAACCCAATCAGACAGAAACAACACAGTCCAATTCCACTTACAAACACTCAAAAACAGGATAGAGTCCTAATGCATTAGTGATGGGTCAGTAGGGGATGGACACATATTCATATTCACATGCACAGCATCCTTTTGAGAACATAGTGATTCAAATAAACACATATCAATATATTTCTTGCCATTTATTTTAACAGCAAAAGCCAGATTGTGAAAATGCCAAGCCAGCAAATAGCAATACTGAATCGAAGATTTTATTTTATTTTTTTCTGAGCTTAGGATGAATGTTTGTGGCTCAGATACTTTTTATACACAACTCTCACTTTGTTCACCAAAAGCAATGACTAGGGCAGGAATAGTGTTTTAATACTGCTTTATCTCTATCACCGTGTTTGCTTGATTGTCTGCAAGAACACAAACAACTTGTCAGTTATACTTATTACTGATTAATATTTCAGACTTTTAAGCACAATCAAGGTCATTGTCACTAAATATATATGTATTTTTAGGATCTGACAAATTTGATAGGTGTCAAAATTATGAAACTCTGATGTGTTAATTACTGTGCGAGTTAGATTGTACAGGCATTCAGCTTTAAGGATGAGACTGCTGTGTGAGTAACAGTAACCCAAAATATAGGTGTGAAGCGCTAGCAAAGTAGATTTGGCAAAGTGTAAGTGGTGTCAAGTGAGTGACCCTTTTGCAAAGGCAAAATAATAATTAAAAACATCCACTGAGAACAAAACAAACACAAAAGAAAACAATCCAAACACTAAGTTCTGTAAATGAATTTATAAAAGGTCATCCGGGTCGGGGGAGTGAGACTCCTGCATACCTCCAGCTGCAGAGTGGACTTCCCTCATTTAGGGTACTTTAGAGTGGGGAGAAAAAAAAAACAAGCAATTTAATGGTCAGGTCATTGCAAGCACAAAAAAGGGTTCTTTGTGTATGTATCCTATTGTCACAGAGTTGATGTCGAAGCACTATAAATGAAACGTTATCGTTTAAAGACACCACAGACTAAACATGGTTAGTGTGACCCTTAATAACAAATAGTACAGCTTGTTACAATGCATTCTATAAAAGAGGGTTAAAGCACAGTTTTACATTTAGCTTGAGAATTATTTATCCAGCAGCATACTTACCATTTGAGGTAGATAGATAGATAGATAGATAGATAGATAGATAGATAGATAGATAGATAGATAGATAGATAGATAGATAGATAGATAGATAGATAGATAGATAGATA
>NW_007580265.1:18596-39651 GCF_000690725.1 Stegastes partitus | reverse complement strand
AAAGTAAACAGAGACATAAACCTACTGACAAAGAGGAGGAGAGCATGGCTGATAATGGAAGCGAAAGAGAGAAAATAGATGCAGAGACAGCAGGAGAGAGACACTGAGAGCCAAATGAAGCTGAAAATATGTATCAAGCTGTTTAGACATCAGACAGAAGGGACATTAACAATTAAAACCAAGAGATGCATAACAGGTATGGTGTAATTTGGTAATCAGTTAATGTGATATTATTGAGGATTTTCTTTTTCTGGTTTGTTTGTTGTGCTGCTTTTTTGCTTTCATGCCTTTTTCCTTTCGCGGTAGAAGGGAGAGCGACGTGCAGAGGTGTGTCTCCAGCTGTGGTTTTAATGGCGTGTGCGAGCGAAGCAGATGGAGCCGTTAGCTCCCCGGGACATCGGCCCAGTCGGCCCAACGCTGACGAACGCCCGAACTTGCCTCAGCATCGCCTCTGGAATTACCTCGCCAAAACATTAACTTCCCCAAAACATATCAATCAGTGTTACTTAACCTGCTGTAAAAACATTACTTTGCTCTAAGTGCTGATGCGGCCATACCAGGCTTCCCTAATCTCATCCTTACAAAATATACTTCATCAGGCTCTCTGTTGGCTTCTCTGAACCACTGCTTACAGAAAATTGCATTATGCATTACAAGAAACGCTTAAGTTTGTCCTTGAAAATATTAATGCATCGTATTTAAAGGTACATGTTATGCAGCTGTAGGTCTCCATTATGAGATACAAGCACCTAATTCCACTGTATTAATATCCTTTGTCCATATTTGTAGTATACCTTGTACCTAAACTAAAGTATGGAACAGTGATCTTGGAGAAATGTACCTCTTGTTCTCTGAAATGAACTTTACACATCAGTGCCAGATCACGAGTGTTGAAAGAACTGTTCGTTCTTTGGAACTGGCTCCATCGTAGCTTAGATGTCGAAACCCACTTGATGCCGGTTCATCTGTCCTTCTGCTCAGATTGCAAAGAAGAACACCAACAAACACCGGGGCGAGATCTCAGAGCAAGTCTTCCATCCAAAGTTTGCAGATACGTGTCCAAATGAAAAAGTTTTCACCATGCAGAAAAGTTCTGCTCATGTAAACAAATACTTGCACAAGCAATATACCGTTGGACCGTGAGCATTCGATGCTTTAGATTGGTGCTAACTTCATTATTCTTTTGCAAAGTTGGCCCTTAAAATGATTTGGTGTTATGGCTATTTCTGTATACTAAATGCTGTATATTTTGCATACATCCCCAACTTGTTATTTACCAAAAAACAGGTCTTTACAATCTATTTTACTCTAAACTGGGGCTATCATTTACAAAATCAACACCGTGCTGGATTAAAGATCAACTAAAACTACCAACCGAGACCAGAAACTCAGCAGAAAAACTGCTGTCAATTAATTTATTAGCTATTTGGTCTATAAAATGTGACAAAAAGGGTTTTCCAAATCCCAAAATGACGTCCTCAAATGTCTTGTTCTGTCCACAAAGCAAAGATATTCTATCATAGAGGACTAAAGAAATCAGAAAATATTCAAATTTAACAAGCTGGAGTAAAAGCTTTTTGACTTTTATTTCTCAAATAATGTCTCAAATAGATGAATTGACTATCAAAATAGTTGGCTATTAATTTAACAGCTGACAACCAGTGGATTATCCAGTTAATCACAGCAGCTCTAATGAGCTTCCCTCAAGTTTCTGAGAACATTTGATGTGATTTTCTGGTGTGATATAACACCAAAAACACTCGAGTTGAGAGTTTCAATTGACCAGTTTTAGCAGAACAGGAGGGACCCCAACATCATCTTAATGCACTTGAATGGGCAGTTTTCTTGTTTTTCACAGTTCTGGCACTTCAGTCTTCAGTAGATATATTTAACTACAACTCAACTCCATAGAGGACAATGCATTACCTAAAATAACACATTTCTGTCTTCAGGCAACAACAACAATCTTTTTAGTTCTTCTTTTTCCCAATGTCGGGAATCCACCATGATACAGGTCAGTGAACCAAAGCTCCTAAATATCCATTAATCACAAGCATTAAACGCTGCATTAATTGTATGACCGAGCTCTGGTGAATTACCACAAGTTGCATCACAGCCCAACATGCATTTGCTGACACCGGTCTGCTGTAGACGTAGTCACCGAACACACCTCGGCAGTACAGTGGCGCTGCTTTGTTCACTGCCTGGTGCAATGTTTAAAAAAAATAAATAAATAGAAAAGATAAATCAAATGAGCATATTGGCAAGGCCATTCAGAGCAGTCTAATGGTTCCAAAGCCACTGACGGAGGACCCATTTTAGCTATAGAGCAAAAACAGCCAGGGAGCAAAAGAGAAAAGGAGGGGAGGAGGCAGGGAGGGAGAGGGAGAGTAAAAAAGAAAGGGAAAATGACAGAAATGTAGCCAGAGAAAGAAAGAGGGAGGAGGGGGGGAGGCAGGGGGAGAAAGTGAGGAAGGGAGAGAGGTGAGTAAAGCTCCTTTGTTTCTCTCAGAAGCCCATGAGGGAGGTATTTGAACAAAAAAAAAAAAAGAGGGAGAGAGAGAGAGGGAGACAGAGAGAGAGAGAGAGAGACTGCACTTTACACTGCACTGCGCCATGCTCCTTTCTCACATTAGGAGTCTTTCTCCAACCTCTTTCAAGTCTCTTTTTTTTTTCACATGAGCATACACACCCAGATGCTCGCGAGCACACACTCGGACGCACACACAGGCTCCGTAGTGAGCCGCGGAGATGGATAGCCCCCCTAACCATCTCTACAGTGGGACTGGCAGAATCAATTATGGATAGATTTCAAAGGGAAGAGTGCATATGTCTATGAATTATAGACTTGTAGCCACACGCCGCACACATCACACCGCGGAGCAAAGCGCAGCACATGTTGAGGGGGGGGGAAAAAAAAAAAAGGCCAGCGCAGCATCACACTAAATAGATCAACAACGTGCTGCAAGACGGCACAGCATGCATGTCGCTTCTGTGTAAAATGATAAGATGATGTCCCGGGCTACAATCTGTGCACGCTCGGCTGCGCTACATCTGTAATTTCTATTCTGAAATTACTGGAAAATCCAGCTGCACCAGTTCAGGTTGTGTGTTAGTTCCACCCTTGAACCACTGGGGAAACTTGTGTAATCGCTGCAACTGGTTGATGTATTTCCTGGTGCAACAAGCAAAAAAGGAAAGACGCACTCGTTTTATAGTCTCCTATTTATTTTGTTAATAGGTGTAAAATCTCCGGCCGCCTTCCTGCAGCCTCTCTGGTGTCTTCGTTCACAGCTAAAGATGGCATTTTTTCCCCTGATTGGCTGGCAGGCAAACTCTCTCACGCAGACAAAATGGGTGCAGCCAACTTATCCTGCTCAACATTAAAAGCTGAATAAATAAAAAGGAGGGCTCATCCCCTCCTCTCCTTTCAAATTGGCTGCGGTTGCAGCGTAGCGCACCGCCTCGTCCCAACTCGGCCTCAGCCAAGTACACCAGACACTGGCACAGCTGTACAGGAGTAAAAGATATGATAGTAAATTATACATCAGGTAGTTTCAGCCCCTGCAATCCAATTGGTCAAAGAGACGTTCTGAGTGCGGTGACAGCTCCCATAATACGAGCCGTATCTCACCGGTTGCTATGACAACTCTCCCGGTGAGTGCAGCTAGTTGGTGACCTTTTTTGTCTTCTTTTTTTTTTTCCCCTCTCTTGATTGTCAGCTTTATGTATGCAAATTATTTTTGAAGCAAACTACTCAAAGCAACTAAAGCCGCAGATGCAGATGTTGCTTCATTGCCATCATCATCGTCATCATCATCATCATCATCATGGGCATCGTCGTGTGTATCACCACCGTGGCGTGCTTTCAGTGCCATCTCATCGCAGCACTTTGCCCAGTTTGGCACTTTGCATTACAGTGAACCCATATTCTACTTCTCAAAGCATCTCCGCTCGGCTATAAATGGCACAGGTCGGCCCGCGGTTCAGCTCAGGTTGGAGCCCATTCTGCACCACACAATGACGCCTGATTATATCTCGTTGGAATCGATGCTCCTTCGTCACAGCGGAGAGGCGCACCGTATGACACGTTACGCAATTGCAAAAACACACTCGGCTCAGAAATCTGCTCATAGCTGAATAGTATATTAAAAAGAAATTTGGGGGAGAATTGTGTTGTGAAGATACACAAGAGAAGTGAAGGGAGAAATCGGGATCTGGCGGTTGACAGTATATTTAATTGATAGCGGTGAGGGCGGACATGTCAGCGCTGTAAACGTGATGAATGGAGAGGGGAGACAGAGCAGGAAGAAGAGAAGGGACGGTGGTGGGGAGACGGCTTGACCTTTGCTTGATAAATCACGACAAACTTACTTTCATATTTTGATCCGATTTTTTTAGACGTCGTTTTCATCTTGCAATTCGAGCCGTCCGTTCGGCTCCACAGCTGCTGCACGTGTTTAAGACTCTACGGTTCATTCCCAGGTCAATACAGCGAAGGACGACTGTCAATTTATCAAATTTAACATCACTGCATGACAAGACAGACAAACCAAAACCCTATTTTTTTGTATTTATAAATAAATCGTGTTTCAGTGCAGGGTGAAGCCTTTTATTTTACTAGTTTGCAGAGTTAGATTCACTGCATTGCACTCTTTGGAGCCGGCCTCCTTCCTGCAGAGAACGTTCCCAGGACACTCTATCCCATCATTGCATCCACTGCTCGTGAAAATACCGTCATGGGAATTGTCGATCAGGCTGATTACATTTGCTGGTCTTTGTAACTGCAGCCACGGATTCACAGCTTTCACTACAGCGCTCAGCACGGCAGCCGAACGAGCTCAAAACTCGGTTACAAGAATAGTTTTGGGTTTTTTGTTTTTTTTTTTTTAGAAAAAGCTACTTATTAAAACATCTAATTTCCAGTTTATTTGGTTCTTCTGTGTGAACAAGAAGAAAAAAAAAAGTAAAACACTGATTGTAAAAGCTCTTAGCGTGACAACACTGTTCCATTATTAACTTGCTGTGAATTACTAAAGTGTTGTATATGGTATGTACATAATGAATCACCGGCTGCTCATGTGTCATAAGCAGCAAGTCTGGCATTTCTTTGTTCTTTCATATGCACGGAGCGCACTATGTCGCACTGGTATTATTTATTCAGTGTAACATCAAAGGAGAAGTAATTAAATATAAATATATATATATTTATATACACAGTTTGCAACTGATAATTTAATTGGCAAGCCACGTTATTTGCCATGTACATGCACCAAAATGGCAAAAGCAAAGAAACACACAAGAAACTTTGTTAGTGGAAGTTGCATGAACGCACATCCTGGTGTCAGAAAGACGTGCTGAAGTCTCAGTGTTTCATAGTTATGGCAACCAAATATCTCTTTTTCAGTATTTCCTTTTTCTTCTCAGTGTTTGGGTGAATCTGTGTTTTGCTTCATATGTGTGCACGCCACATTATGCAACTTAACTTTAATATATCAGTCAGCCACAACATTAAAACCAGCTGCCTGGTATTGTGCAGGTCCTCCAGGCTCTGTGGGGTCTGGCTCCAGGTCCCTGAATTGTGAGGCCTCAAGTGGATACCAGTCGGATCAAGCATCGCCTTGGGTTCTCTGGTACCTCAAGCTGTTCCTGAACACTGTTTGTGGTGTCGCCCTGTCCGTGGGTGGGAGCTGCATGTCAATCCTCGTGAATGTTAGCAACCAGCAGAACCTTGCATTGTTATGATATATATATACGACTGTTTTTGTCAAGTTTAGCAAAGCCTGTTTTAACAGAAAAATGAATAAACCTCCTATCTGATGTTCTTGCGCTGTCCTCTGCTTGAATCGTTCCTCTCATTGCTAATTGACTTCACGTCTCCCCCTTCCTCCCCACTTAAGGGTGCTGTTGATCAGGTTAAGCAACAGGAGAGAAAAAAACCTCCTGCTTATTATTTGCTCATCATTCTTAGCGTTCAGCACTTTATCACATTGTTTGGTCTCCTTTTAATAACCCTCTCTTCCTGCTATCTTTTTTTGGGCTCAGCAGGCTACATTAACTGCCCCGTATACCTCCATATCCATCATTCCCGCCATTATGGCTCTTTCATCCACCAGCCTCCCTCCTCTGCTCGTATACTGTTCACCTGTTTCTTTCTTCTGCCGTCATTTCATTCTGTCTGACACCCCTTTTTTTTTCCCAACGTAATCACCCTGCATCTCTGTCTGCTTCCTCCATTCTCATGCCTCGCCCCCATCCATGTCTTTCTCCTCTTTTTAGTCTCCATCAGTGCCCACCCTCGCCTTTTTAATCGTGCCCTTGTCTCATTCTCACTCCCGCTGCTCTAAATTGACGAAAGTGTTCACATTGTTATTCCCCAGACTCAACAACACACGCACACACACGCACACACACCATCCTGTCGTTGCCTTCACACCCCTGCTGACATCGTGGCCAGCAGTGTTTTTCTCAGTGAATCCATTAGCACCAACAGCAGCAGCACCGCCGCCGCCGCCGCCACACACAAACACGCACAGACGGACATAGGCAATATACACAGGATACGAGCAGACGTTTAAACAGACGTCAACAAACACGGGAGCGCAGACAGCACCAATATTTCACAGTGTCCAAACACTCCCCTGCAGCCAGGGTGGACCTTTGAGTCTCGCACATATAGGAGCAACATACAAGTAAATTACTAGAGCATGCAACAACAACAACAACAACAGCAACAACAACAACAAAAAGGCAGATCTGACACAAGTCTTCATCAGTCTGACGTTTTTTTTCAACTAGTGTTGGTTCAATTTCTATTTTAAAGCTGTATTTTGGCAGATAATATATTGAATAAACAAGAACAAGCAAAGTTTAAGAAATCTCTCCGTCATTCAGCCACAGTGTTCCACGAGCTGCATGATCCTTATGAACAAAGTCCTCACTCATTACACACTGACACCCATTTACAAGCATGTATTCAAAAGCTGCTACACTTTTATTAATGTAAGTTTTGCGCCAAATATTAAGCAAATTATTCCATTTTACGTTTATTGTGTGATTCTGCTTGATCACCAACACTTCTCCTTCTCTTCTTCTCTTCCTTTTGGCTTTTACTTTACGCCATTTTGGTATTGGAATTGTATAAACGCCATCCTAATAAGCTCAGTTTATGCAGTTGGTAACCATTTATTAGCTATTTTTCTGGCTGGTCCGACAAGAATCATTGCCTCAGAAAAAAGAAAGAAGAGAACATGCAACTGCAGCATAAAAAGCTAAAAAAAAAATAAAATAAAAAAGTGTCAATCTAACTTGCATATCCAATTTTTTCTAATTATTTTTCTGATTTGGATCTATGTCTGAATACAGATCTGCTAAGAAATGTAGATAAGCAAATGCTACAGGTCCATATTAAACATGCCAAACCCTGACACGTTACGTAGCTTAGCTGTTTAACCAAATGTCCAAGCAAATCTAAAGTGAGAAGATATATATTGTCTCCTGTTTCTTAACCAGAACAGCCTGTCCTCATTGCCTGAAAACATTCCCCTGGCTTCGTGGCTTTTAGAGCCGAGTGCTGAGTCGGGTCCCAAGACGGTCTTTGACCATCATTGTTCCAGCCTGTGATGATTAGCCATTAGGCTCCTGCGCCGTGACACGCCATTGAGGCCCCGCTTCCCCCGCTCTAATTTTAACAAGGGATGAAAAAGAAGAGAAAGATGAGGAAAAAGAAGGAGGATTAGCGAGGAGAGGAAGCACTTTCCCTCCCCGTCTCTCTCAGGTCCCCAACTAACACTTGTCCAAACATAAAGAGTTTAATTCTCCACTGCGCCCTTCCTTAATATCTCACACTTCAAAAATGCTCAAGTCCTCTCGGTGTGCATGTGCGTGTATATACATCCCATGCCAGTTTCTTTTACTTTCTCTCTTTCTTCCTCTCCTTCCCTTGGTCTCTGTGGGGTTAGAGGACTTAGCGGGCTCCCAGAGAGCTGTTGATTTAGCATTAAGTGTGTTAATGCAGGAGGCCAGGAGGGGAGGAGTGCTGACTCCAATACACTTTAAATCCACCACATGCCAATAGATAGGATGACACCTGGACCTCTAGCTGGGACGCTCTGATGAATAAATTAAGCGGCCCTCATCTCTACATCGATCTAAATAAACCCGCAGTGTGTTTGTGTGCGTGTGTGTGCGTGTGTGTGTGTGTGTGTGTGTGTGTGTAGTGTGGAGCGCTTAAGTGTGGGGCTGAATGTAAATGTGGGAAGAAGCTGGAAACATTTGCATTGGAGGAAAAGGTGCAGAATTTAGTTATGTGTGTGCGCCGGGCGCGAATGTGTGTGCACGTGTCCTCTGTGTCCAGGCCATTTGGTTTTTGCTCCATACATTGATCGTCAGGTTAGAGAGGCTCAATAGAGGTATGGCAGCTGTGATAGCATCTTTAAGGCTATTAGCCTTGAGCATAGGAGGGAATATCCATACACTGCATGCACAATAATTAAGCAGAGAATCGTTATTTCTATGCTCACTTTGAAACTCCACATCATATACATTTGAATGCTTATTTGCTTTAATCATTTCATTTGTGTGATGAGGGGGCGCGTGGCCTAAAGCCTTTACATCACGACAATAGACCAGAAAATGAGGCTTAACTGACACTGAAAAGCCGAAACATGTAAAATAATCAAAAGTTGTGCAAAAACATTAAACATGAAGCCACCAGGAACCCATCCTCCTCCTCCACCATGTTCCAGAACCTACCTGGAGCATCCAGAAGCACAAGGTGTCGAGTGCTCCAAGACGTGGCCAAAAGGTGAAGAGGACTGAAACACGATCGCCACTGAATAACATTCACAAGTTGAGGAGTCACAAACTGGGCCAAGACATGCCTTTGGACTGATTTTTTTTACAGGTTTTATGGACAGATGAGATGAGAGTGACTCCTGATGGACCGGATGGATGGGCCGGGGGCTGTCGCTAATGGACACAGGGCACCACTTGGAGTCAAACATGCTGAAGGAGGAGGAGGAGGAGGAGGGCTGCTGGTACAGGCTGCTAGCATTAAGGATGAGCCACTTGGACCTTTTTGTTGAGTTGAAGACTCTCAGACTTACTGCCAGCTGCTAGAAGATAGCTTCTTCAAGCAGTGGCACAGGGAGAAGTTTGATGCTTCCAAGAGCTCCACTGATTGGCTGGTCAGTAAAGGCATCAGATCACCATCTATCAAATTCCTCATCTCGTGTTTGTACTTCAGGCTTTCTGTAATAATTTGCTTTCACCAGGTCCAAATTGAGATAACCCTGATGACAGCATTCTGGCATTTATTTTACTATGAAGAACTTCCTGCAGAGCCACAGAAGATATTATAACCTCCTCCATAAGATGGGTCATACTCATTGGGCTGCATGTACACAAGTAAACAGATTATAATGTGTATAGTTAATAGAGTGTCCTTTAAATTCTCTGAACCTCAGCAGCTTCTGGGCATTTTACAGCTTCTGTCACTTCTTTACTCACTGTAGGTTCTTTTTTTTTAATGTATTATTGAGTCCTGCACCTCTATGGAAACAGCAAAACCACTTCTATAAGAAGGAAAATTAAAATGTATTAAATGTACTGTCAATGAAAATTTACAGCGCAGTACAATAAAGTTTCAATGCCATAAATCAGAAAAAAAAATTATTATTTTTTACCAAAAAAAAAAAACTGGAATCAACATGTACATCATAATAATGATAATAATAATAATAACAATAATAATAATAATAATAACAATAATAATAATAATAATAATAATAATAATAATAGGTTGCTGTCAATACGATAGATTTTTCAGTTTTCATACTTTTTCTGCATTCTGTATTTTTGTTTGCTTTTTTTGTTTTGTTTTACAAAATCTGTTTATTACAAAAGCAAATTGCAATTTTTGTAAATGAAACATGTAGAATAAACTAAAATATCTTTATTCTGAGCTGAGATTTGGTGAATTTTCCCAAGAAAACCACAAGTCAAAAAAGTTAAAGGACTGTGGGTTTCTACAGTTTCTAGCTCTGGTAAATGGTGTAATTCAGGCAAATCTTTTAAGATAATATGCTCTTCAAACACGCCACCAAACGTTAGTCGTCAAAGGGTTTAAAACTCTTAAGCACAAAACAAAGCGAGCCCAGAGTGACAGCAGTCATCAGCTGAGAACCCAAACGCAAACAGAGGCAGGAGACTGCAGATGCAATTACCTCGATCAAACAAAAAACCGCCAAAGCCAACAAGGTTACCAAAGTAGACGCGGTGACTGTGACTCCACATCACGGAATACAAACAAAAGTGGATGACTAAGTGATGTTTATGGAAGCTTTATGTTATATTATATTTTAGATATTTCTCTATATATATATCCACTGTGTGGCCCACCAGTGTAGGCAGCAGTACCTTGGACAGCTCCCCAGTCGATAAGCAGCAAAGTTGTGCACAAACTTTGCTGACACCCACAAGATCAGGACCACGGACAGCTCTGCAGGACCAGAATAAACCGACTGTACAAACTGTAAAAAAGTCCTCAAGAGGAAAGTGTTTTACTCCTTTCTGTATTCACATTTCAGTATTTCTTTAAGCCGTATATCTTCAAAATCAACGGACTCTACCGCATGATATAAATATCATATCATTTTGTGTTAAGCTAATTATCACAGTTTCGTGTTGCTTTTTTTTCCCTGTCAGCTCATCATGGCAGCTTTAAGCGCTACAATACTCATGAGAGTCATGTGCACATGTGTGAATAAAACAAGTAATGAATTCAAATGGCTGTGCTGTTGAATTTGCGGAAATTGCACATCTTTATAGTTGAAGTAAATTTAGACGCAGGCTGTAAAATAAGCCTTTGGATTCTGCCTCCTTTAATGCATTTTGAGGCCAGTGATTGGATCTTTCTCGGCGAGTAGTTCACAAAGATGTGGATATTTTCTAAAGCAGATGTTACTCTTTTGTCGTGGTGATTCAACCGGGGTAGTTTCATGCCCATTAAAACTGTAAGAGTATTCCATTTGTGACTCACATAACATTACCTAGGAGGAAAGATGACAAAAGGGCTGCGCAGAACAAACGTGTAGATCCTACTACACATTTGCAAAGAGTCAATGTATTTTCAAAGAAACTATATTAAGTTTGAACAGTTTATTTTTTGCCGTGCATGTAAACATCACCCCTGGCCATACACCGACAGCTCCTGTGAACTCTTGCAGAACTGTCTGGCAGATGTTAAAGCGGCGACCTCTGAACCGAATGTGAAAGGGGAGCTTTGGAAGATAACGTGTTGGAAAATGTCATCTGTCACCTCGGCTCCCCTGTGGCTTCCTCAAAGAGCAGTGGTCTGGTCGGCCCGAAGAAAACGCAGCGGTCCGACACTCCAGGACGGACAGCTCCACTTCTCCTCCTTGCCCCCGCCGCCGCTGCATTTTTTTTTCCCCACACAACAAAGATCAGAAAGTTGCGAGAAATCATCCTATTCATTGCATTTAGCTCACTTTTCATCTCCGCACAATGAGCCTAAATACAAGCCCTAAAAATAGAAACCGCCTCCAAAACGGAACTGTCTGAGTCTCACAATCGCTGATTGAATACGGGGGGAAGTAAAACAAAATAATACAAAAACAGACCGACACACGCAATTTATCATGCTGTCAGTGTCCCACTACATCGCTTTATCTTTGTATTCTCTGATTGTATTTTTTCCTCAACCTTTGTGTGTCGGACAATGAGCTCTGACTTCATGCTGTTCTGTTTGCATGAATTACACATCTGTGCACACACGCACACACACACACACTGTACATGTGTGTATATGGGGGGAAACAAACCATGTGATTTGCAACAATGAGGGTGAAAAACATGCTAATAATCACACAGTCATTGTTAATGCATTGTGTATGAAATAAAGAGACTCAAATAGACATTGAAAATTGGACTTCTCTTCCTCCCGATTGGATTTAATGTTGCAGAAGTCGTGTGTGTGCGTGTGTGTGTGTGTGTGCGTGTGTGTGTGTGATGACGTAACACAACCTACATTTTCTTCCTTCCTATGTGTGACTGTATTTGTGTGTATTTTACAGGCTCTGAGAGATGTTATTCACTTTGAGTCATCATGGTGAGTCAAGCGGATGTACTGTACTTTGTGTAGACGTGTATAATTGTGTGTGTGTGTGTGCGTGTATGTGTGTGTGAGTGTGTGTGTGTGCGTGCGCTCTTTGTCTGTGATTTTAAAAAAACAAAACAAAAAAAAAACCTACAGTGTTACACTTGTCCAGTCAGTCATTTTGCTCTTGTGTGTACAGTAGGTGTGTGTGTGTGTGTGTGTGTGTGTGTGTGTGTGTGTGTGTGTGTCCTGAGGTGAGTCCACAGGCTACCACTGACCTGCTTTGCAAGTTGACTAAATAACTCCATGGCTCAGGAAATGCTTGCTCAGGTTCCACACACACAAAAAAACACCAACAACTATAAATTACTTTAACTTTCTCTCTGTGTGTGCGCTCCTGTTTCTTCCCTTTCATTGTGTATTTGTCTGTTCCTTTAATATGTATAAGAATATACACCCATATCTGCAGCTCCATCTCTCAGCTCCCTGCTTTACTCCCTTATAAAAAAAATAAGCAGCAGCCCAACAACCAAACACACCCATTAAACACTACCTTCCAGGACTATGTGCAAAAAATAACAACACAACTAATGCAAAATGTTTCATTGCTTAACCTTCCTGTTATCTTTGGGGTCAATTTGACCCCATTCAATGTTTAACATCTCTAAATAAGTCATTGACATAATTTCTTCCGTTTTATTTAAAGGGCTATTTACACAAACTTGGGTTTCATTTTTATTTTTTCTGTTTTTTTGAGTTTTTGGTTTCTGGTTTCTCTTTGGTCTGGAGGGTTGTCAGTTGATTTGAAGGTAGTAGGAGGGTTCACTGAATAATGTTAATTAGGGATGCACGGAGATGTCGTCATCATCACGAACAGCCAATAAAGTCCTTTAAATAAAATATTGAAATAATGAAAATATCCCAGAAGGTATGGCATGGTTTACATGTAAGTTAAAGTAGCTTTTCTGCTTTGACCAGTATACATGTACATGTGTTGTGTTTCATGTCTGCACCGGCCTGTGAACCGTCACCATGCAAGTCGGCATAACAACATGTTAATTCCACTACAGGAGGGATCTGATGTTCTCTGCAGTTCAGTGGAAATACATGTGCATATATCAAGATCAGGATCGGCCAAAACAGCTCGGAAAATATCTGCAAATATTCAATATTGTGCATTCTCCAATATATGAAATTTTCTGTTGAGAATAACGTTTGATACGCTGTCAAGGGCTCTTTTTTTCCCATCATACAAGGAAGCTTTAAGCCTCTTCAGCTGTTTGGTGTTTGTACTTCCACAAAGTCGGAGGATTCACAGGAGGTCAGATAAAACAAGATCAAAGAAGTGGAGAGATTCTGACTTTTAGTCTTAAGGGTGAGCCAAACTCAAAAAAACACTAAATCCTCTATTTCCCACAATGCACTGCAGGCAGTTTGTATTCTACCCTCACTTTATTTCTTGTAAAACATGTCAAGCCTCCCGCCGAATCCTAGATAACAAGCGATGGGACGTAATTAAGCACATCTACTCAAATGCTGTAACTGAGTACATTATTTAAGTTACTTGTACTTTACTTGAGTAATACTACTTTATACTTCTACTCCGCTGCATGTATTTGATAATTTCTCTTTGCAGATTTATTTTATTGGTCCGATCAGTAAACGAATGATAATGTAGCATTACAGATTAAACTTTACGGATCCCTGAGGGGAAATTCACACGCCAGCCGTCAGATAAACTATTTTAAAAAAGCAGTAAAATTACTGTTACACGTGAAGGCATCAATAATTATAGCCAAATTATATAATACATTATTCTAAAATAAGCCCTTCCTCAAAACAAACACTTAGAGTTTTGCTACTTTAGGTATATTTTGACGGTAACACTTAAGTATTTCTCATTAAGTGTACATTTAAAAACATGATTTGAACTTGTAAGAGAGCATTCCTGCACTGTGGTACTTATTTAAGTGCTTTTACTTAAGATCTGAGCACTTTTTTTTTTCACTTTCGTAAATAACAACGGCACTATTGAAGCTTTTATTGATCAAATAATCAGACATCATCAGTAAACCGAGTGAAGGAAATCCACTGGTGCATTGTGTGTTTAAATACAAATGTGATATTAAAATACTAAATGTTTGATAAGTAGAACTGAAGTGTCGAGTCTGCTGGAGTAAAACAATGTTGATTATGATGCAGCTTAGTGTTTTTTTTGTTTTCAGTGGGTTCATCTGTAATGTCTGCAGCACTTGTGTCTTATTCCGGCTACATTGGGTAGGTTCTTTTTTTTGTTTTTGTTTTTTTAAATAATAAATGAATAAAAAACGCATTTGTCTTTCCGCTGGCCAACTTAGCTTCTTGCTATGCATCCAGTCTGCTTTAATCTCCCTCCAGACAAAAACAGGGCGTCACATCGTCCTCTATCTGATTTTTCGCTTTCGTGTCTGCCACCTTCTGCGCGCTAGCCGTTGTGCTAACTCTCCTTTTCTCAACTTGTCCAACTACATTCATCTCCCTCCCTCTCTCTCTCTCTCTCTCTCTCTCTCTCTCCACCCGAGTGACAAAACGAGCCGCGGTAACCAGGGGAAACGCTGTGTGACGTCACGCTCCCCCTCACGCAGGCTTAGTCAGAGAAAGCAGCATCCCAAATCCTCACAAACACACATAAACACACGCTAAAAAAACGAGAGAGATTAGTAACCTCGAGTATTCATAAGAAGTTTTTTTTTTTTCCTTCCGTTTGCCCATTCACACGCTCACCGACGCGCACGCTTTGCGCCCCTTCAAGTAATTGTGCAGAGAACGACGAGTCAGCAGAACGGCGTAAGCTGGCACGCAGGGTTATGTGGAGGCTGACGTGCACGCTCGCGGGGCAGCACTGCGGCTTCTTTGGCCAATCTTACTCACCTTCTCCCCCTGACTAACTTATGTTCCCACTGCTGCATGGCCCCTCAGAAAGAGGTGCGGTCATCCCCCCTCCGTCCTCCCGCTTTGTGACTTCAAGGAAAGAAGCTAATGGTAGGAAAACGTCTTAAAGAAGAGGCGACGGCGGTAGGTGGAGGTAGGGTGACCCAGTTCCGCTCAAAGTAGAGAATCGCTTATATTTCCGAGCTTTTAAAACACCTTATTATGGCTGATTTACTCACACCTGCAATGAGATGAAAAACTCAATTCATCCTCCAAAAGCGAGCACATGTTGGCTTTATGGTTTCCTAAAATCCTGATCGCTGCCGAAAACTGGGCCAACCTCAGGAACAACAAAAGGAAAGCCACATGGCGCAACAATCTGACCAGTAAAAAGCCTCCAATTAAAACTAATGCGCCGGCTCGTTAAGCTGCATCAGATCTCCAACAGCGTGGAAGTTCGCCCTGTGTGGAAGATTTTGATGACTGATGTTGCTGTTGGGTAACATGTAAATGAAGCAGGAGGACTTAAAAAGGGTCGCTGCTCTGCTTTTTTATGGTGCATTAAGATAAACAGTGAAAGCAAAGGACAAGAAGCGACGGTTATCTCTGAACCCACCAAAACCCGCCAGCTGGTTTGAGAAGCATGTTTAAAAAATAAATTTAAAAAGTGCAAACGTTACACCGTTTCCCAGAACCAGAAACTATAAAAGATTTTCAAGCCTCCATTGGCGCATAACATACTCATTTGTGACGTGCATTTCTTGACCCAATCTAAGCTTGAAATCATGATTTTTGACCAAAATTACTTGATTCTACCAAGAATAAACTCTTTCCACAAACCTGATTCTGTAAAACATTACTTTTTATGTAAACTGGGAAGCTGTGACCAAAAAATGCAGGGACCTTTCAGCTGAACTGGGCTGAACTGCAGGCAGTGTGTACACAAAACAAAGAGGCAACAGGTATGGAGACTAATTTAGAAGCATCACGCAAGTAGTAAAATATCTATAGTATGCAAAGTCACCATTTTTACCAGCAGTGGGAACATCTGGAGGTACTTAGATAAACGTTTGGCATACTGATTCCTGTTTTTTCCTATTTTTGAATCAAAGAAATTCAACTTTTTCTTGTTCTTTTTCTATAAATTACAGCATTGTAGCTTTGTTACGCTGCGTCAAAGACATTTCGAGTTCTCTTTACTTTTAGCTTTAGTTGCGCTGTTTGCATAAAATGTGCAGGACTTGATACTGCAGTGAAAAAGGAGCTCAAAGTGAGAAAATAAAATGTTTGGCTTCAGAGGGTTAAAGGGGAAATCTGCTTCACACGGAAGTTTTACAAAAGACTAAAACTGCATCAAATGCCATGACAACAAGGATCTGAGATTATGTAAATGTAATGCAAATGTTCTGCAACCTCACCATAACCTTAACATGGCGGTGCGGCAGATAAAAACAATCCTGCGTTTGTTGATTCACCGGAGAAAATTAATAAACTGCAGGAACCATCATCTAATCAGAAGTGCTAATTACAGCTGTGTGGTCTGCTTCTGTAAGGGTGAACGGTTACATTTGGATGCCGGGGTGACGGTCTGTTCGGTGTCATCAGAAGATTGCTGATGCTGTATATCGAGTTCTAGCTGATAATGGAAGCAGCGATGCAAGTTTGTGGAGTTCAAAATGGGAAATCATCAGTTAGCAGATTTTATCCATTAGAAGCAGCAGAAACAGGTTTAATCAGCCAACCGCAATCCAGCGCTTTGATGCCTGTTAGTCTTCATTTAATATTCTCATAATGACCCATTTTTTTGTACCAAACACACACACAATGCATCAGGAAACACAGTCTGAAAAAGAGCTATTTAAAGGGCAATTACAACCAATGGCTGGAAAAAAAAAAAAAAAAGAAAGAGCCGCAAAGAGACGTCATTGGAAACGGTTAAAGGCCTGGAGTAATCACCAACTGGAAATGGGTTCAAGTCCCAAAACAATCTCTTTAAAATTGAGACGAGCCGGTGATTTATTAAGATGAATGCCGGCCGCAGACGGACGCGCAGAGAAATCACGAGCACACCAGAGATGAAGGGGCGGGAGAGATAACGAGAAAAGGCTAAGAGGGTTAATGACTGTCTCCAACACGAGGCCGGCTGGATTGCTCTTGTTTGTGCTTTTGCAAACACACACACACACACAAGAATCGGCGGGTCAACCTGACGAAATTGCACATGATGGATTGATGAGCCACCTGACACCGCACCTCTTGTCGTCTCGCTGTCTCTTTGTGTCATACATACCTGCATGTCACAAAGTGAGTGAGACGCAGAGAGGCAGTGACGGAGAGGGAACAGAAAAAAAGGACCTGGGAGATTGAGGTGAGAGGGGAGGGGGGAGGGAAAAAAAAAAGAGAGAGAGAGATAAAAGTCGAGAGAGTGATAGTGTTTGAGGCACCGGGGCAGCTCTTTGTCTTCCTAATGGAGCCATTACCTAAGGGGCTGCGACCCCTGAGGGTCAACCTCGCACAGCTGCACATGCGCACACACATACGCACTCAAAGAGGACAATATAGATGACAGTGTGAGTAGCACTGCCAAGAGCTGAAGGACAGGCCACAACACTGTGTAATTAGTATTTTATAAGCAGAGTTTTTTTCTTTTTTTTTTTTGAACTGGCTGATGTTGCTGCCACTCGCTCCAGTTCTCCCTCCGGGCGTCCCGACTCACCTCCATCACCTCTACTCTTTCCCACTTAATCTTTTATATCACAATTTGAGAAAAAAGGTTCAGTAGAATTAAAGCGGTAAAAGATTAGAATCCTGCATGAGTCACTTCCAATAAAAAGGAAAGTTTATTCACTCAGATCTCTACCTGTTGCTGCCTGCAGTATCTTTTTTTTTTTTTTGCTCCACCGAAATCCAAATACTTCTCTTACTCGCCCAAAACACCTCTCTCTCGCGCCTCATCTTCCCTTTTCCATCCCCTCTCGTTGCATTTCTCTAATTTAAAACGAAAGTGACCTTTTTTTTGTGCGAAGAGGTGCGAGTATTTATGCAAGCACACAACAAAACGGAGTAATGATACCCCGAAACGATGTCCGGGAGACAGAATTCACTCTTTAGAAAGTACACCCTCATTATTATGCCACACAGTGTTGTGTGTGTGTGTGTGTGTGTGTGTGTTTGTGTGTGAATTTGTCCACCACTACAGGACATGAAATGCAATTACATCTGTCCTTGGGAACATTTCAATCGCTCTCTTGTCCGCTTGAGGCGAATTACCTATTCAGCAGCATCACACATAAATGACAAAATGTGTGTTTTTCTGCTCTCTGCTGCAATAACAATTTAATCCGAACATTATAATGTACATAAAAAAAGGTGTAGGACACAGAATTTAGCAATGCTAAAATCTGCACCTGCATTCAGTGTGACTGCAGGAACCCTCAGGTCTGACTTTAAAGTGTTTGCTACAACATGAGGAGACACAAAAAACACCCACGTATGCAAAAATGTGCAATGCAGCGAACTTTACTTCAGATGTCAAATATGAACAAAATACCCGCGTCTGACGAAGATTCATCGGTAATTGCCACACAGCCAAACACAGAGAAAACAGCCTGCTTGTCTATGTATCTCCCTTATTGTCAGCACTCTGACAGAGTGTAATTGAAGAAAATAAAAACCCCAGAGAAGAGGATCAATTACTCGGTGTACAAGACCGGAGCGATGTTTTCATATTAGAATGATAAAGTGTTGCCCAGAGTCCTGCAGAGGAGAGAGAGAGAGAGAGAGAGTGTGAAACAGAAAAAAAAGGGAAATGGATGAAGAGAGAATCAGAAAAGAGATGGGAGAGGTTCGATGAAGTTTGAGGGCAGTTTACCAGTTTCAGTGGATGGAGGGCATGTGTGCGTTCTACCGCTTTGTCTGCCTGCGTACGAGTGCGTCACAGGAGGGTTGTTGGAGAGCGAACCGAGCTGAATTAAGTTGTAAATTGGACGAGGGGTGCGATCGCGCTCCGGCGCCGTGAGACTTGGTTTATCTGCATCACTTCCAGCAGTCAGAGATTACAAAGAAGGAGCTTTGAATCTACTGTGTCCACATACTTTTAATATGAGAGAGTAAGAGGGGGGGGGGAAAAAAGGGAAGTGGCCCAGGGACGGAGGGAGCAGGAGGCACAGCGAAGAGAAAGAATGAAAGGAGTTTTTAGATGAAGAAAAGGAGCCTTGCAGCGTTTCAATAGCGACTTCAATAGCCTTTCCTCCCTTCTTCAGCCCCATCGCTGCCTCTCAATTAAATTCTAATCAATGGAAAAGCCTCATTATCCCCACTGCCTGCATTGCTGTGGAATTGATCTCTGTCCCCGTGGTACAGCCATACAATGCAAAATTATAACGCTTTGGTCAGGAGGGCTGGGGATGCAGGAGAGTTACTAGCGTTCTGATGAAAACGCCGCATGAGCCAGACACAAATGAATCACTAAAGAAATGTCACAACGCTGATAAAAGCCTGGAATATTTGGAAATGTCAGCGTGGTAAGGGTTTCGTCGGTGTACAGACGTTTTTACAAGCCACTTTTACCGCAGGTTAACAGAGACCTTGAGACTTGCGCAGTCACAGAACAGTAGTGTGGTGTCAGGTGTGGTTACTGCTGTGAAAATCTTTCCAAGGCAACGGAGAGGTGGCAAATCAAAACCTAAGGACAGCAAACTGTTCTCATAGAGATTTGTACAGTGATCTGCAAACTCTTGTAACAACTTACTGGAGGTGTTTGACTTTCATGTGATTCTTTTATGGAGGACAAAACATATTTCTGTCCTTTAAACACAGTTGTTGTTTTTTTCTCTTAATACAAACTACATTCAGCTAGCACAAGGTTGGGCCCCCTCTTTGTGTCATAGACTCAATAAAAGTGCTGCAAACATTCCTCAGAGATTTTGGTCCATATTGGCATGAAAGCATCGTGCAGATTTGTCGGCTGCACATCCGTGATCTCCTCTTCCTGCCTCCTTTCCAAAGGTGCACACTGGAGTAACAGTGAACTCGTTGTCATGTTTAAGAAACCAGTTTGAGATGTTCTGAGCTTTGTGATATGGTGTGTTATCCTGCTGGAGGTTGGCCATTAGAAGATGGGTGCGGTCCCAGAGGGATGGACGTGGTCAGCAACAATACCAGGATGTTTAAACGATGCTCAGTTGGTAGTAAGAGACCCAAAGTTTGCCAAGAAAACCTCCGTCACACTGCTACACCACCAGCAGCAGCCTGAGTCATTGATAGAAGGCAGGATGGAGCCACGCTTTCATGCTGTTTATACCAAATTCTGACCATCTTAATGTTGCGACAGAAATCAACACTCATTAGACCAGGCAACGTTTTCCAATTTTGGTAAATTGTGCAAATTGTAGCCTCAGCTTCAGCTTCAAGGTTCCACATGTTGTGCATTCAGAGATGATCTTTTGCGTACTTTGGTTGTAACGAGTGGCTATTTGAGTTCCCTTTCTATCATCTCGAACCATTTTCCTCTGACCTAACATCAACAAGAGAGTTTCGCCCAGAGAGCTGGATATATTCTCCTTTTAGGACCGTAAACCCGAGAGACGGTTATGCATGAAAATCCCAGTAGATCAGCAGTTTTGGAAAAGTAATGAAACTGGCACCAACATGCCACGTTCAAAGTCACTTAAAACATCTTTTCTTTGATATTCTAACGCTCAGTTTGAACTTCAGCGGGTCATCTTAACCATGTCTACAAAATGCATCGAGTTGCTGCCATGTGATTGGCTGATTAGATATTTGCGTTAACGGGCAGTTAACGGGTGAACTTAACAAGGTGGCCTGTGAGTGTATCTACACAGTTGCCCATAAAAGTGGAATAAACTCGTTTTTGTTCCCTCTTCTCATGGAATGATTGTGACAATGTGATCTATCCTTGATAGATAAAGTATATATCTTCTCAAAACTTTATTGATATCACGCAAGTGGTTTAAAACTTAAACCACAATTAACTTTTGTAAACTGTATATTCAAGCTTAACATCTT
>NW_007580265.1:0-17681 GCF_000690725.1 Stegastes partitus | reverse complement strand
ATGTGTCTGAAAACATAAATATTCCAACTTTATGGGCAACAGTGTATATTTTGACTCATGTTGCTTTCACATGGCTGTAAAACTGTTCTAGCTCCATGTTTTGGGGATTAGGATGGAGGTTTATTGTGAAAAATAGAACTAAATACATCAATACCACAACATCAGTATGAGTTCAGTTTATTGCAGCGGGCAGCACACGCAGGCTGTCAGCCGCAGTGTTGCATTGCAATTGGAATTCCAGAGATGGCACACTTTAAAAGGAAAAAAAAAAAAAACCTTGGCAGATGCACACATATTCACGCATAAAGTACAATAGGTGTGCGGCAGAGTTAAGGGAGAAAGATATGGGTACTTTGAGACGGAGACAAGGACAGAGGTGTCCGGGGGGAGGCGTGTTTAGAAAGCACCTGCTGAAGACCCCCGAGGAGCAGACAGATGATTCACCGCGGGGACGGCAACGCCTGACAGACCACACACACATACGCAGCATTCGAAAGAATATGTGACTACAAGCTGAGTAGGAACCTTGAAAACAATTTACCCCCCCCTCTCCTCTCCTCTCTCTCTCTCCTCAACACACCCACCCACACACAAACTCTTTCCTCCCTGTGCGTGTCTTCAAAGACAAAGTGACTGTAAAGTGCTGTAGCAAGCAGAAATAGGAAAAGAAAGCACACAGCGGGGAGAGAATGAAGAGAGAGAGATGTCATTCCATCATAAATGCACTGGCTCCTTCGTCGAATCAGATAGCGTGGCGCTGGCGAGGGGGAGAAAGCGGGGGGAGAGGAGACGCTGTGGTCCCATTCAGCCACATTTTCACCACAGTCATCACAAAACATGCTCAGTAATCCTCCACTATGAGCCTGGATGTGCACCTTGCTAACTGTACGAGTGGCAAAAGAAGAAAGAAAACATGGAAATCAAATAAATACCATCTTTTCTTGTCATTTGTGCTCTCTTAAACACGACCACAATCTGATGCATCCTTAACAAAATAGCTTCAAAATGCAGTGTGTGTGCTTTTTTTTTTTAAAATCACAGTTTCTGCCTTTAATATTTAAGAGTGTTAGTTTGTTTTTTGGCGCTGAGTGCAAAAAGTTACCAGAACCCTTCTGGAAATCATTACCAGCAGTGTGGGAAGAGAACTATTACACTAACCCTTAAATCATTAAATTCTCATTTGCAGCGCTTCCCCGTTTATGAGATAAAGAGGTAACAGAGAAAACAGTTCCTGCTGTTGTGATTACGCCGGCGAGCCTGCTCGGATTATTTGTCAGTTAGTGACAAAGTTGCTAATTAAATGTTGAGAAAGTCTCCAGCTGGACCAGCTGCTTCTGTAAAGTCATGCATGGAATTAATATTTTTTTGATTACGAAGACCAATTCCCTCAGTGTCACGACTGATGTCTGGATCTTAGATCTCTTTTGTTTTGATTTCTTGGGTTTAAACAGTTACAATAAAAAGCAATGACAGTCATATATTCAGCAATAAACCAAACAGAACGAACAGACCAAAGTAGAATTGAATATTTAGATAATTATACATTCAGTCATTAAGGCACCCAGCATTTGACAAACCATCTTAAGCATAATGTCTCCTACTAACCATTTTTATTCATGATAGCTTTAGTTGAACTTAATTAATCCACAATCACTGAAAACAGATGTGTGGATCAGTCTGAGCCACTAATGTTTTGTTTCCCATTTACAGAACCAGGGCTGGAAGAACGGAACAATGTTTACTAAATCTGACGAAACAGTGTTCGAATAAAATCACATACTCCACCTTTACAGTGTCTGCATTCGCCGACACTTGTATGCAAATTAACACTCTGGACCCCAAAACCCACCAGCAACTTTGAAACGCATGTTATCTCTTTTAAAAAAACGCATCTTTGTCAGAGCCAGAAACTGTAAAGTTTAGAAAGTTAGAAAATCTCAAGCTTAAAATTGGGATGTTTCATCAAAACCACTTTGTTCCACATTTCTAATTTTAAAAAAAATCAACAAAAACAAACTGCAATTTTGTGCTCTGCTGCATAACAAAGAAGCTATTAGTGACTCAGCTGCAAATAAAAACCTTCACATAATAAAAAATCTGCGATTTTTGCGGTCGAACTCGGTTGAACTGCAGGCTGTGGATACATAAAGCAGAAAGAAGACAAATATGGAGACAAATTAAACATCTACGGTGTAAAATATCTATAGAGCCACCATTGTTTTTGAGTATAGGTAAGGCTGTTTAACTTTTTTGTTTCGTTTCTTTATGACTTTATTAAACAGCACCGAAGACGTGTTGAGTTCTGTCTGTGGTTGTGTTGTTTCCACACAGGTGCATTCATTTTGAGAAAAACGAGCCCCGGGTTAGTCAATAAAAAACATGATGGAAGTAATAAACATCCAATAGCTGCTTGGGTTACAAGGAGTTAAACAAAAACACTTTTCATAGCTTGAACTTTTTTCACACTGCAATGCGGTATCACTTTAATTTCTAAGTGCCGAAACGTTACAGCGCAACGTACAGCTCGCAGTGCTGTGGATGAAATATTAAAAGTGTCCGTGTTCTTTGTACTTTCTTTATCTGCCTTAGTTTTCTAAACCAGTGAAGGCGTATCGATTATCGGAGGCAAATCTTGCAGCCGGAGAAAGCGAGAGTAGCAAAGTACGCACAGATGAATGAACTATTGAATTAGGAGCTGTTTTCACTGTTGGGCTGTGGGATGCTGTTGAACGCACACAAACAAGCGTGTACGCACACACACACACACAAAACAGCCATGCATTGAGCAGAATGCTAAATGAATAGTTTCAGCTGGCCTTGCTCTGCAGTGACAGCACTGCAAAGCCATCATTTATGTGTGTGTGAGTGTGTATGTGTTTGGAGACAGTAATAAATTGCAGCCGGTATACTGCAGGGAGACCATAGTTAAATGAGGGAGCTTTTAGTCTTCATCAATAGCTAAGTGTGCTTAACACTTTGTGTGTCTTGGTGGCTGGTCTCTGGGGGTGTGTGGCCTCCAAACCTGGGTTGTTTTTTGGAGATTTTTTTTTGTTTTTAACAGGTCAGATGCACATACACACACATATAATTTAACTTTAAAACATCGTGTTCAGACGTCGTGTGTTAAGAGGCAGATTGCGTTCAGTAAAATAATCTCCCATTTCTGCTCTGTGTGCGCTCACATGTCTCCCTCTGTCTTTGTCACGGCATATTTCTCAGTGGGTGTGCACTAACAATGCCCTCTCTTCCTTGTCAAGGTTGAACTAAACTAACATCTCAAACACACACACACACAAACACGCGTACACTCAGACACATGGAAGGGGGAGAAAAAAAAAAAAAAAAAGCTTCATCACGTTGCATCCACACTCTCCAAGCCAATGTGCAAACGCCACGCACTCAAACGCTCACCTCATCATGGCTCCCTCATCAATCCTCTGAAATGAGCTATTGAAAAGTCAGGGATTTCAATGAATTCAAACCCCCCTTAATGACAAACCTCGGGCTCTATTCATTCAGGAGCTTCAGTATTCCACCACAGAAAGCCAGGGTCGGCCAGGCAGAGCGTGGGTTTTTACTGCAGAAGAGAGAATAAAGGATCACTTCTCTCAAGGACAGCTTAGGCGAGCTATCGCACCGTGGCGGTTTACCTGGAGATGGCGTTTGCGAGGAAGTTCATTGTGAGGATGGGGAGTTGGTGTAAAGGAAAGTTGTTTGTGCATTTGCGTATGATGCACCGTGTGGTAAATATGAAGAACTCCCTCTACTGGTGCAGAGGGGAGAGAGTGCTGCAATTTGGGGGATGTTAATGTTTTTTAAAAAATGCATTCAAATTTCAAATTAAAGCTCACTGCTGAATGTCAGACACAAATCCTGGCCTTCAGCCCGTCACCCAAACATGACCCCTTCTCCAGTTATTTTTTTCTTTCTGCAAAAATAAACAACACACTACTCGCAGCATATTGTGGCTCAGGACAGCACTATGTACTACACACAAGCAGGATGGTTAGGCAAATCACACTACATCACCCCTGTGTAAAGGTTACGGCGCTCCTAGCTGCTGTGGTTCTGCACGAAATGTGACTGCAACCCCTCTGCCCTGTATCTTTAAATAACAGTACAGTGAGGCTAATTCCCTCGCTCTCACCACAAATACTCTGGACTCCCTGTCTCTGCGTCCCTCTCTTTGTTTCATTCCCCCACGCTTTCTTTTTTTTTCCTCTCAGGTGTTTCGCCAGGTAAAAACCCCATTTCCCTGCTCCCCTTAGGGAGCGCTGACCTAACTGTTGGTGCTCCCCGGAGCCCCAGCTAACTCTGCAGACCCATTTGTCAACGTTGACCCTGAAACACTCCCTCTTTCCATCGTTCCCCCCCCTCCTCCTCCTCCATCCGTCTTCCCTCCCTACAAATTCTCTCTTCTTCTGGTACTTCGGCTATTTTTAAATCCTCCCCACATGTCTCGCTGTACGCCTGCTCTCCCCAAAAAGACTATAGAGGCACCAAAGGCTTGGGTAAGATGGACAGAAAGGGGGAGGATAAGGGAATAGGACAGAGAAAAAGACAGAGAGGGAAGGGAGAAGGACGAAAAATAGGATAATGCCGGAACTAGAGGAAGGAGGAACACAACGCAAGAATGATTAGAAAGCAAATGTTAAAATAAAGGGCACATTTCAAAATGTCAGCTCATCTTTAAACCGTACTTAATAATATTTTCACATTAATAGTGACTCAAATGACTACGTGTAATGTGCCAGTTGTCTTTTATAGTGAAGAACCCAGGATCCACTCGGCTTTATGTAGCTTTTCTCAGCATCATTCGGCTCATTATTTAAGTTTTCCACCCCAAAAAACTTAACTCTTGTTAGCAGATTACTCAGTTAACTCACTGTTACAAAAGGAAAATAACTTCTAACAACTTGTTTAACTGTAAACTAAATTGTATAATTCATCCTACATTCACCCAACCGGTCGAGGCAGATGTCCGTCCCTCCCTGAGCCCGGTTCTGTCGGAGGTTTTTTTTCCTCCGTGGGGTTTTCGGTTCCTTCCCACTGTTGCGGACTGCTGAAGCTTATAGGGAATCCAAATGTTATGGATTGTTGGGTGTTTCTGTCTCTGCCTTTGTTAAGCGCTATGAGATGACTTGTTGTTGTAAATATGTGCTATACAAATAAAATTGAATTGAATTGAATTGAATTGAACCTCCCAAAACCTGCCGGCAGGTTTAAAAGGGTTGCTATATTTTTTTTTTAAATGTAAAAAATACATTTAAAAAATTGAGTGTTTTATGAGATCCAAAAACTGAAAAAAAAAAGTGTGATTTTTAACTTTCAAACAGTCCTTAAACTACTCAAATGTGACATGCCATTTAGTCAGGAAAATTAACCAAATCTAAACTAAAAATCTGCTTTTTTGCTCAAAAATTGCAAGAAAAACCATCTGTTTAGTAAAACCATTTTCTATAAAAAAAAAAAAAAAAAAAAAAAAAACAATGGAAACAAAGAAAGAAAGAAAGAAAAGACAAGAAAAGAAAAGAAAATTGTTCTAATTAGTGCAACCATGAAGTCATTTGTGACTCCGCTGCGACCAACAGTCACATGACAAAAATTCAGGGACTTCTCGGCTGAACTTCAGGCTGTGTTTACACAGCGCAGATAGAAGACACGTATAGAAGTAAATGAATAGTGTACAAAGTAAAACTTCTATTTCTTGTTTCTTGTAATTTCTGAAATTTTCACTGTGCATTACTGCACAAAACACATTTTGGAGTTCTGTCTACTTCTTGCCACAGTTGTGCAGTTTCCATAGAAGTTCAGGACTTGATATTTCATTTTTTTAAAAACGAGCACACATTGAGTAAAACTGTGAGAGGAGCAGAAAACTAAACTGCTTGAGATTCCGGGGGTTGAGAGGCTCTAATAAATAAGATACTGCTGAGGAATAAACATGGCAAACATTTCCTGTGGCCAGGAAATGGTTAACACCACAATTTATCAGGAAAAACACAAACTGCAGACCATGTAGCTATAGCCCGGTCGCATACCTGAAGGATGGATTTGGGGGTCAAACATTGCTGGTATTAACAGAGGTTGCATACAGTAATTACAGTATGCAAGGGGGGGAGTTAATAGGATGCGCGCTGACTCTTCTCAGCAAAAATCCTTATCGCTAATAACCACACTATCAACTTAATTAAACACTGCTTTTTAAAAAGCCCCCGCAGCCTCGCTCAGGTTTCTTCTCGGTAGTTCTATCTTTAACTCTCTCATTTGTGCTCGTTTCGTCTTTTTCTCCCCTTCTCTCCCTCTCTCTCTCTCTCTCTCGCTCTCTGTGTTGCTTCTTCAAGGAGAAAGCTGTTGAGTCACTCTTTCGTCGTCCCCATTCTCTTCCCCTCTATCTTCGAAGTCAGCTGAATTTCCGCGACGCTACAATCTAAAAAGCGCGAGAGCTTCACCGCACTATGTCAGTTACATGATGCGACACGACACTTTAAGGGCTACATATTAAGGACTCTGCAGTTAAAAAAGAAGAAGCGAAGAGTGCTGAGACAAGTTGCCAGCGACCTGAAAACTAAAAATAGTTCTCCCCAAAAAGTCATCGTTTACTGCAGCGTTTAAACTGGCACGATGGAGGGGGAAAAAAAACACGAAAAGGGAGGAAGTTGTTGCCACTGAAACCAGCGATAAAAGCTGCAAATCATGTAGCTGCCCCTTTGCATTCCCACGTACAACCAAGACAAGACGCTTTAACGCGTTAAACGCCAGCGTGAATCTCACCTGTGAGCATTAATAATCTGTCACTTTCAGTTTAACAGGGTTAAAAGTTGGCCGTGCTGCAGATGTGAAGCCTGCGTGGGCCGTCAGACGCAAGGACACTTTCTTTTCAGGCTCGACAAGATCTCTTAAGTTGTCTTTCATGTTAATGGATGCAATGCAGCATCTTTTTTTTTTTTTTTTGCAAAGCTGAAATTTTAAGAGCAAAGTGCCTGGCTGTACGTAGATGGAGCGAGGCAGAGAGAGACAAATAAACCGAGTGCTCCAATAAAACATGAATAATGCCATTTTCCTGAGAGCCCCCAACCACCACCACCCTCCACCCCCCCGCGGTGCTCACAGCTTGTTCGCTGCTTGTCACACGGGGGACCTTCTTACGAGTCATCCTTTCTGTTTTTTCCCATCCATCCATCCATCCATCCATCCTTGCGCCCCCGTCTAGCCCGCCACTTCAGAACAATTAAGGTTGACTTCATGCTCCGCGGGGCTTTCCATCATAATGGAAAGACGAGTGAAACAAGGAAGGGGCTCGTCGAAGGGATATTTAATTCATGTCACTCTTACTGGCCGCATCTCTACGTTCCCTGTCTTTTAGCACAGCTCACTGCTCCCAACATGGTGCAGCGCCGGGCTAGGCTACACTAACACTAAAGGAGAGGCTGTGGTCCGTTTTAATGGAATTGTGTTGCTACGCCGGAGAAGCTCGACACTGGATGCAGTGAGCGTTCACTGCAGACACTGCAGAGCAATGTGGCAGCAGCGTTTTCTGCATGACTGTGTGCGTTATATGTACACTTGTGTATTTATGCATCTATAAATAAGTGTGTTTGTGCTCTTTTAAATCAGAAATAGATGAAGCAAAATGGAGGAAAAGACTGAAAAAGCGGTGCCATTAAAGAAAGGAGAGCTGCATCAAACACTCAAAACCAGTGGAAGGGAAGGGACATACATACCTTTAAGTGCAGTGTGTGTGTGGGTTTGTGCAATTGTGTGTGTGTGTGTGTGTGTTTATTGGTTTGTACATAGAGGCAAAACTGAGCACGGGGTGCAGCTGTTGCCAACTCCTTTGGACACGGCTTCGATACGAGGTGAAATCTCCCGTTACGATCTTCAAACACTTAACAACAGACGTGATGGGAGAAGCAGGAGAGAGGGGAAGACAGATAGACTTACGAGATTAGATGGGAAATGCAGATGAGAGGAAGAGATGAGGATAGAAAAAAAAAAAAGAAGCAGCTCCAGAAGACTGTAGGAAGACCTGCTTTGACAGAATAAAAAACACGGCATAGATTGTGGCGTAAGAAAAAAAAAAAAAAGATTTAAATAGGACAGCTTGCACTATGCTTAAAAACAGTGTAATTACAGCCTCCAAATGGAAGCTGACATGCTTTTCTCTTCTTTTTTTTTCTTTCTTTGCTTTTATACAATGACCTAATTCATTTTACAGCAGCTTTGTTTTCAATAAGTGGACCTGCTATATGTTGTTGCTCAAAAAGGGTCTCCTGTCCCATCCATCATCTGTCTCTTCCCCCTCCCCTCTTTCTCCAAGATGAGGACGCTGAGGAGTGGGAAGTCCATTTTTATTTTTGTGGTTCTTCTAATTAGATCAAACTTAAAGTAAGTGACTGTTGCCTGACCTCCCAGCACGGTGGATTTTAATTCAAATCCCAGAGCAGCTCAAAGGGATGATATCTTGGAAAAAAACAACAACTGCAGAAACAAGCCTAAAGAATGGACTGCACCAAAACAAATAAAATCACTGAATAAAGATACTAGAGGAAGCAATAGAGAGGCTAAAATGCAACAGCACAAGATAGCAGCACTACTCATCAACCCTTACTGGGGCTTTTTAAAAGATAAGCACCTGTACTAAAGGCTCCTAAGTTTCCCTCTTTAATATTTATGTTCAAATCTAAACCCATTAACGGTCCATTTGCTTAAAAAATATCCTACAAAAGAATTCAGTGCGTAGTGTTGCAATGGGACAAACGTATTTATGTCATTTCTTTATCACATGTATCTGACGATGAATATCAAAAGTGGAAAATGAGGTGAGAAACGGAGACCAGCAGGAGAAAACGCAGATGCTGATGAGAGATAGAAGTTTTCCTCTTTAAACTCAGACTTTATTGCACTTTTCAGCTAAAAATAGAGCTATATAGGCCACCATTTTGAGATGTTTTCTCACCATCCATTTTATGTTTCTTGCACTTCACTGTAGCCAAAAAAGGTATTTCTGTGTTTAATTTAATGACACCAAAGCAGCAGGTAAGACTGGCCAGTAATTAACTTTTCAGAAACATCCGCACTAACTTTAGTAAAAGGCACACACACACGCAGAGCCGTGAATGTACTCGCGTTTAAAACAAAAGGGTGATTCATGGTATGAAGATGGGAATTGGCACACCACCCACAGGACCTGCTGGGGATCGACGCCTAAACAGAGTTATAAATATCAAGGAGGCGGCTGCAGCAGGCCTACAAGGGCGGCAACTTTCCTAACCCCCGACGCCAGAAACTCCTTAACAAGCCGCCACTCCAGATCCAACATCCGATCGTCGGGGTGGATGAAATCAATAGAGTGAATCGTTTAGCGTTACAAACACACACACTCGCGTCAGCATAAATAAGCTATCATGTCAGCCTCCCTTAGGGCAAAGTTAGTTGATATTTATCCGTATGTATCTCCGCCGAATGACTGACAGTAGCTGGTAATAATAGAGTCTGAAAAAAAATCAACCTCTCGCTCGCGTCTCCGTCTCTCCTCCTCCACTGTAACTGTGATTGACGTGTTCTCCTGAAAGATGCTTCGAGTTAATAAGTGGCCGTTGCTCATAATGAAGCAGTTTGCAGCGTGTGCAGGGAATTAAGATCTACTGAGGTTTTAAAAAAACAATTTAAATCAGACTATTTTAACAAAATAAGCAAACGTTTCATCGAAGCGACTGGTTTTTGGTTAAAAAAAAAACTAACAAAAAAAAAGCGTACACTCGTGCAATTGCCTCGTGACACAAAGATGAGGAATGAAAAGACTCACAGCCAGCAGCTGCATGCATGTGTTATCTGTATATTAGTCAGGATTAAGCTGAGATGACAAAATTCTTTCCTCCAAAGCTGTGATAGCTGCGTTATTCACTACGTGCCTCTTCAGTATCTTCGGTTCGAGCTTATGTTATATTTATTGTGAGGTTTTTGTGTCGGCTTACGCTGGCTGACAAGAGTCGGGCAGATCAGAAATTCAATTTGCCTGCTGAAACACTTGGGTTAATCAACACCCAAAAAAAAAAAAGACAGATAAACATCCAAAAATTCTCACACACATTCGTCAGACAATCAGTCATACACAAAAAAATACCCCCCAAAAAACACAAATGCAAAGACAAACAGACAAGAGGATTAGTCTGATGTTAGCCAGGCTGTTGTTTGCTTATCCTTGTAACAACACGCACAGACACACAAAAAAACACTCGTGTGGTAATAATGGCACTAGCTCCCAACAAATTGTTTGAATAGATGCTAATGTAGCAGCCGTTCCACTCGGCATGCAAAATACACATGATGGGAGCCTGATCAATTCCTGCACGTCGCCATCCATCAAAAAAACATGCTGAGCACAGACCCGGTGTTATTAGAGCATCTCTCGCAGCGGGAGCGAGTTCTGCAGAGAGATTGTGATTCGTTCAGTTGGAAGGAGACAGGAAAGAAAATGAGGAGCAAGAAGCAGCAGAAGGATAACATGCCGAAGTACGTAAGGAGATTAAAATGAATGTCTACATGAGTGTAACATCAAAAATCAATTACGTTCTCGGCTCGCTATCACGTAGCGGCGTTGGTCCTTTCATGTCGCGTCTTCGTCAATTAACTTAAAAGTGGAATGGATGCTTTGGGTCGTGTAGGTGATAACTTTTTGTTTATTTTTGCAATGCCAGGGCAATGCACCAATTGATTTCGATTTCAGAAAAGCTCTTTCGCAGCTGCTGACCTGGACTCGTCCACCTGCCCCAGCTGTTAAAACGCACCTCGTCTCGTGTAATATTTGTGCGGATCTGTGCCTGTAAACTGCCGCCCTTCCCCGAGGTAAAGGAGACACAAAGAGGATGACAGATAAAGAACCGAGACAAGGAAAGGAAGGAAGATGCTCTACATGAGGGGGAGAAAAAGGGAGATGAGGAGAGAATTGGGAATGGAGAAAGTTGATAAAACTGTAGCACAAATACTAACTTCCAGTACTTTGGAAGAGATGTCATTGGGGGGGGAGGGGGGGAGTAAAGGGAGAAAAAAAAAAAGGGAGGAGGGGAAATATACTCATAGGACGCGCTAACAGCTCTATTTCCTCCTAGTCCCACATATTCATCCAAATCGATTCCCTTTGAGAAGTGAGAGGCCATTTCTCATCTGCAAGACAGCTGCATCCAGCTATTGGAATAACACACACATACGGCAGAAGCACACACACACACACACACACACATATGTGCGCTTAAGTGTTTTCATATTTACAGTCACATACAGACACGGTCATACACTAAGAATACAAAACAAGGGGCGCTAACAAGTAAAGTGTTACCATGGGAATCTGGCTGAGGACAGGCTTACCGAGGTAATAAGATATCTGACAACACCCCAGTGATGTCATTATTGCAGTGCGAGCCCACACACACACACACACACACACACACGCGCGCGCGCGCGCGCGCGCAGCCAATTACGGAGACACAAAAACAAATTGCCTTTTTGCGCGCAACGTATTGATAAAGCGGATGCACGCAAATGGGCTGAGTCACTGGAATATTTTTGCACGTGGAGGTGTGTGACAGAGCGGCTTGAAGATGCTCCAGTTAAACGACAGCAGCGATTTTAAGCCAAACAAAAACACACGTCTCCACGCCGTAATTGGACAAACTCATAAATGATGCCATAAAATGTGATTTTCTCTGCGCTCCCTCCGTCTCCCTCCCTCCCTGCCTCTCTTCCTTCCCTCCTTCCACTCTGATTTGCTATTTGACACGAGCAGGCAGCAACAAACATCAGAGAGCTTGTGTGTGTGTGTGTGTGTGTGTGTGTAATTATACCGCCCGAGGGTAGACAACAACAGGGATGGATGAATAATGTCCTTTGATCACAGTAACGCCACGCACCCACAAATCTACTACATTAACACTGGCAGTTACATCAGGTGTGTGTAGTTAGATGGTTAAAAAGAAAAGAAAAGAAAAAAAAAAACTTTGTCAGTCTCCAGCTACCAGCCGCCATGACAGCTGTCAAGAAACACACAGACATATGGGCACCAACACGACGGGGTATTAATATGCGTAATCGGAAATAATCCAGGCATCGATCGACAAATCTCACCGTTATGGATCGAAAAATTACATAAATACACTTGGAGCGTGACCACAGTGTTTGTGCGTCACTGTTTAATTAGCTGAATGGAAACACTGAGTAACAGTGGCTAGTACAGGGCTTCCCTTTAAACCAGCACTCAGCGCAGTCGGTCCCAAATCCAGGGCCAGGGGGCAGGGCATCCTTTCAATGACAGAGTGTGCTTGGACTTAAAGACAGTGACAGTGAGGTCACAACTCTGGGCTAAACTGACATGACTGAATGTTTCACCAGAAAACAACAAAAAAAAAAACCCGACTCATTCTTTCCAGCAGTACGTTGAGAACTTATTCCACCATCTTATGTAGTTTACAGCTATTCAAACTACTGGAAGCTTTCTGATTTATTCAGTGAATCAGCTTGGTGTTGTGCCCATCGCTCGTTGTTTTCCTCAGTTAGAGAAAAGAAGAGACCGGTCAGAGTTTACGAGGCAGGATTCAGGACAGAGACCTCGTCTTATCCGAGCAACCCGACCACGAGCTAATCTGGCAAAGTAACAAAACAAAAACGCTGCAAGTTTATGGCATGTCACTAAGTGCAACGCAGCTGTACAGAAATAAAACCTCCATCCATCAGAGGTTCCCAGCAAACCTAATGTGGGTTAAGACACAGAAAACCAAGCATGCTCACACTCGTACTGTAAGTTAGCCCTGTGAAGCCTGAACCATGGAATCATTGCCAGGAGGAAGTTTTTTATTATTTTTGAAAATGTAGTGTTTATCAAACCTTCTGACTGATTTTTAAAAATATAAATAAATATCAATCAGCTGCAAGGTGGAGCAGCTGGTTAGCACTGTTGCCTCGCAGCAAGAAGGTCGCCGGTTCGTGTGCTGGTGGGGGCACCGGGATCTTTCTGTGTGGAGTTTGCATGTTCTCTCCGGGTTCTTCGGCTTCCTCCCACACAGTCCAAAAACATGTTGAGGTTAATTGGTGATTCTAAATTGTCCGTAGGTGTGAATGTGAGTGTGCTTGGTTGTCTGTCTCTAAGTGTAGCCCTGTGATAGACTGGTGACCTGTCCAGGGTGTCCCCTGCCTTCGCCCTAAGTCAGCTGAGATAGACTCGAGCCCCCCACGACCCTAGTGAGGATTAAGCGATGTATAGATAATGGATGGTATGGATGGAACTCCACCTACACTAAAAATTTGTATATTTCACTAAAAAAAATCCCTCTATTCTTCTTTTCTTGATTAAAAATGTGCCACAAAGAAATCAAAGTTTGCATTAGATTTTTTGAAAACATTTGTTTGGCACAGCTAAGAAGTCCTAAGTGACCCAAAAAAAAACAAAAAAAACCCTCCAAATTTTATTTATGGGGCATGTTATATTGCATAAAGGAGCTTCCTCTACTTCTAGCCATGGTTGTGCTGCTTCCATTAAAGCACAGAACAATACATAGCTGTGAAAAATGAGCCCAATTATGAAATAAAGTGACAGCAGCCCTAAAAAAAAAAAAAGAAAAGAAAAGGCCAAGAAACTGCCTGAGGTTCGGAGGTTTAACCTAACACGCATGCAAAACCCACACAGCCATACGAGGAACATCCAAACTGCACCACCATGCGGATAGTTTTGTTTTTATCTATGTGACAACAATTGACCTAAACAATGCTAACCAAGCCCTTGCATTGACCTAAACTGGTGAGTGGATTTTTTTTTTTGTATTAACTAAGACGAGCAAATACTCTCTCTTTCTGAAGTTCTGGATTGAAGTGGACAGGAGGATCCGTGGATCTCAGACATCTGCAGTCGTGCATCTGCAGCCGCGGCCACCTACCCATGATGTCAGGAGATGGATATGTCACTCACCACTGATTGCTTTAAGGGAAAAAAAAAACAACACAAAAATCACCTTCAGCCCAACAAGAAGTGCACCAACATGATGAGTAATGAACCGAGTTGATTTGATTCCATCGGATTACTGGGCTAAAAACACATTCCTCTTGTTGCTTGCAAGGCAGCCCGATGCGGCACACATACAGAGCGAACGGCCGTCTTTGTTCAGCCTGGAATCATTCGGGGAATTGAGGACTTCATATTCAAACCAGTCTCTGCTTTGGACGGGGGAGTGTTTGAAGGTTAATCTGGGAGTCTCAGACTTACCCTTGAATGCGCGAGGAATATGAAATGCGTGCTCCGCTATGCATCGAGCGCAATATTCTTTCATTTGTTTGAATCGCTGAATAATTAATTAAGCAGCCCATGTAAATGAAGTGTCTTTTTTTTTTTTAAGTCACTCTGGGGATGAATTCTGAAATTAAAGCAATGTGTGAGATCACCGTACAGAGTCAAGGCAACGCATACCTACAGCGGCACCACTGCAGAGGAACATTAAAGAGCGTCGCGATATTTTTCCGACTCTTTGAACGCTTTTTGTTTTATTCAGAAGCAAAGTGTTTGTTTTTCACAACAAAAAAAAGGTAAAAGCAGAGAAGGACATCTCCCCTCGCCGCTGTTAACACATCTGGTGCATACAGAACCACGATTTAACTCATGTGCTGTGTGCTAAAAAAAAAAAGAAAGAAAAGAAAACAGCATAGGACGTCAGCGAGATGAGACTTGACATGTCGATAGGAACCTCTGAGTTAGAGCAGACAAGACGGAGGAGCAGGCGGTTAAAAGTGTTCGTGACTAACATGATCCAGTTGCCGTTATTGACCCCCGAGCGAGTCGATAACCATTTAGCATGAGAATTACATGAAGCCAATCAACAGGGCCGGCCAGACCCCTGCCCACGTAACTGGACCTGATGAAGGAATGAAAAGGGAAGCCTTAAAAAGTTGCACAACAGGAGAAAAGAATGCAAAAGAAAATAAAACTAAGGTTCTGAAATGATTTTTTATTATCCACATGGTTCTAAGGAGTTTCTTGCTATGGGTGGTACATTGGAGCTGAACTGCTAAGGCTGCAGCAAGGGAAGATATTTCTTTCCTTAATCAATAATGAATTCTTTTCAATACAGGCAAGTGTGCATTATTCAACAAAAGGCTGAGAGATGTATGGGAGGGACTAACACAAGGAGATACCGCAACATTTATCTAATTAACAAGCAAGACTGAAAGACGGAGAGCAGCGAGGCGGGATGGAGGGACGAACACAAGGAAAAGAAAGAGAAGAAAGTGACGATGAGGCATGTGTACTTTTATTTTCTAAATGGGGAAGCTCTCAGATTGTATTCTCCGGAGCTTGACGTGGAAATGGCTTTGACTGGAAGTCATCAGCACCGAGAGATTTAGCCTCCGAGTGACAGGCGAAAAAGGGGGGGGAGAAGAAAAACACACAAACACGCAGAGAAAAGTGCATGCAGAGGCACTAAAGCACATACATACGCCGGGAAATTTCACACACGCGTCCGCGCACACGCGAGTACGAAGGCGTAATCGGGAATAGACAAACATACCGAGGGGTCTTACAAGGCGTAATCATCGGAGGCGAGCTTCTCTTCATATTTCACATGAGGATTAGCGAAAATCTGCATGGAACACGGCGGCAAGAAGACGCCGCTACTTCAGAGGGTAACTGTATAAACCTTAACCTACAGAGGGTGAGGAGTTATATAAACTTTAAAAGGAGGGGATATGACTGTATGAAAACATTACAAGGAGAGGATACAGCAGAGAACACACTAGAAGAATCCTAATCCTTGCCTCTCACCAAACAGATTTAACTGCTGGTCTTATATGTGAGGTGAATAAAACGCACATCACAGACGACGTCCTTTGTGATTGGCTCAGGATCTCTTTCTATATCATAAAGTCTGCAGTATAATATTTATTAACATGTACAGAAACTAACTTTTCATACAGACTCGTGAATTTTATTGATTTTGTTGCATTTTACAGCCTTTTTCACATCTTTGGCCTTCACCGAAACCTCCTGATATTCCCATTAAATGAACAGGATTCCGTCGTAAACCAACCGTGAACATTTTCTAAAGTGTCCTAACAGTACACGAGCTGGTGAAAATGTGGCGTATCCCTAAAATATCCAGGAAAAAATAAATAAAAAATTGAATTTCACACATTGCAAATTGGCTATTTACACTTTTTACAAGCCCGGGGGGGGATTTGCAACTAACTGTCACAGTTTTGTGTGTGATATGGCGACTGAATAGAAAGCGCTACCATCTATGCGTAAGCTTTTACTGAAACAAAGCATCATATCTTGACCTCGAAGTAAACAAGACGCTGTTGCGGTGGAAGGTAGAGGGGACACGTGCACAGCAGGGACGGCGTGTAGATTTGAAACTGCAAACAAGGTGCAGGGCAAAATAAAGCGAAGACAAGCATGCTAAAGTGGATTATTTTCTCCTAATATGTTCCTAGAGAGGAAACACTCCTGCTGTCAAAGAGCTGAATTGCTGCCGTTTGAATGACACTTGCTGACAGGGGAAATAACATGAGTGTGTGTTACTCATGTTGTGGGGACAGAAATCTGCTTACACAGTCACATTGAGGGGAAAAGCAAGTCACGATAGCACAAATCAATAAAGTTTACTTGGTTTAAAGTTAGTGTGAGTGTCGAGTTTGGGTAAAACAGTTCGTTGTTGTGGTTGAAAATGAATGAAAGTCCTCTGAAGTGGTGGAAACACAGACTGTGTTTGTGTGTGCGCTGCTGAAATGGTGTGGCAGGTGCCAATCAGGACATCCAGTAATTCCCCTCCACTCAACATCCACTCCCCCCCCGGTCAAGATGAGGGATTATCCCTCACCCCTTCATCGCTCTGCCTCCCCTCTCCACCTCCTCCACTCCACATCACACCTCCTGCCTCCTCCAACGCTTATCCCCTTCGCTCCTTTCCCCTCCACTCCCCCCTCTCTTAGGAAGGTGTAGCATTACGGGATCAATAAACCATTACCACAGTAACTTCAAGACATTTGTATATTTACTGTAAACAAACACGGATACTCGCCGAGAGCTTCTGCAGTCTCAACCAACTTCGACACTACTGTGGAACACACGATCAGATTTGGTGAAGAAATCTGCTGCCGGACCAAAGTCTATCCCACTGGAATATTACACCCAATATGCCATAAATACAAAGAAGAACGCTGTTTCTCTAAAGCAACTGGAGCTAAAGATTTGTAAACAAAAAGGATCTGGGAGAAAGAGAGCGGTTTACAGAAACACAATATATCCTGAGGAAATTGGCAGGAAAGAAAAACACACACCTGGGGCACCAGGTTGGTGGGAAGGAAACGGTGGGATTTACAGTGAGTGAGGCGGTAATTATAAGAAACATCAGCACCAACAAAAAAACGTCAGAATTGTTTAATTAGTTTAATTAATTACACCAGGTTTCTGTCTCACAAATTACTGATGATGACACATTAGTGGTGCAAAATGCTATATGTAGCATCTTCATGGCTAGTCAGGCTAAGACCAGTAAGCAGGCCTGGAATTAATGAATACTGGATTAGATTTAGTCTCTTTACAGTTATACAGCAATTAATACATTATGTCTCATTATCATGTAAAAAAGTGGAAACTAGAGCTTGATAGATTGCCTATTTACCAATAATTAGAGAGTAAA
>NW_007580264.1:25379-40460 GCF_000690725.1 Stegastes partitus | reverse complement strand
GACGTGGTTGTAGCAGGTGTTGTTGTGGTTGGAATCACTGTTGTTGTGGTTGGAGCCTTTGTCGTTGCAGACGCTGTACTTGTTCCTGGAGACGTAGTTGTGGTTTTAAGTTTTGCGCACTTACATGGTGGTATTCTGTACCACTGTGGACGTTGTCGACAGAAATGTGGTCGTCGGTGATGATGGGTTTTTTGTACGTGTTGTACATGATGGTGTACAACATGTACAACATCTACATGTTGTACATGTTTCTTTTTGTGCAGTTGTGGTCGTCGCTGGAGCTGGTGTGGGTGTTGTCGTCGACGTTGTGGTTGTGGCGGCTCCTGATGCCATCTTTTATTCAACCACTGTGGTTGGTAATATGGAAAATATGCATTTTGTCTTGAGATATGACTTTGTTGTTGAGAGTCCATCCTTTGGGCTTTGGGAAACAACTGTGAGCTTTGTGGAAGATGGTGACGTTGTTGTTGGGGCAGCTGTGGATGTTGATGTGGTTGTTGTAGGGATAAATGTGGGTGTTGTTGTGGCAGATGTTGTGGATGTCGGGGTAGATGTGGATGTCGTAGGGGCAGCTCTTGTTGCCCTGGATGCTGCTGTGGTAGTTGTTGGGGAAGATGCAGTGGTTGTCGTGGCAAGTGTGGTCGTTGTGGGGGAAGCTCTCTCTGCGCTGGATACTGCTGTGGTTGTCTTTGGGGCATGTGTGGTTGTCGGGGTAGATGTGTTGGATGCCGGGGTAGATTTTGTTGTTGTTGGGGCAGCTGTTGATGCTGTGGATACTGCTGTGGTTGTTGGGGAAGATGAGGTCGTTGCCGGTGCAGCTGTGGTCGTCTACGGGGCGTCTGTGGTTGTTGGGGTAGATGTGTTGGATGTCGGGGTCGATGCGGTAGCGGAAACTCTTGTTGCTCTCGATACTGTTGTTGGAAAAGATACTGTTGTGGGGCTTGATGTGATGGTTGTTGGGGTGGATGTGGTTGACCCAGGGGCTGCTCAGGACGCTGTAGATACTGCTGCAGTTGGTGTTTGGGCAACTGTGGTGTTTTGTGGGCCACATGTGGTGTTCGCTGGGAAAGCTGAGGTTTTCCTGGTGGCAGCTGTGATTGTTGCAGTGGCAACTCTTGTGGATACTGCTGTGGCTGTTCTGTTTGCAGATCTGGTTGTTTTTGGGGCAGATGTCGTTGTTGTCGTGAGAGTGGTTTGGGCCTCTGCTGCGATTGTTTTTGGAGCAGGTGTGGTTGTTGTTGGAGCAGATGTGGAGGTGGTTGTTGGAACTGTGGTTGTGGTTGAAGCCACTGTTGTCGTTGGAGCAGCTGTTGTTGTAGTTGGGGCAGATGTAGATGTTGTGGTTGGAGCAGGTGTGGTTGTTGTTGGAGCAGATGTGGAGGTGGTTGTTGGAACTGTGGTTGTGGTTGAAGCCACTGTTGTCGTTGGAGCAGCTGTTGTTGTAGTTGGGGCAGATGTAGATGTTGTGGTTGGAGCAGGTGTGGTTGTTCCCAGGGCAGCTGTGGTTGTTGTGAAACAGTTGTGGTTGTTGCAGCGGTTGAGCTTTTTGTCAGAGCTGCTGTTGTTGTGTGGTCAGTTTTGGTTATGTTAGTTGTCGCTGTAAGGGTCGTTTGATCAATTGTGTTTGTTGACTGTCCATTGCAGGATGCTGTATTTAATTTAAAAATTGATTAGTGTCAAGCCTTTCGTTGTTCATTCATCTGTAACTATGCAACTATGTGTTTTTTCGTGGCATTTCACTCACCAAAAATGAAGAGAACAATGACACAGATCTTCATCGCCATTGTGAACCCAGTCCTATTTGGAGACACAAGTCAGTATTTTTTTTTCATCATTCTGATACCCTCATTGTACATTTAGATTACAGTATGACAACACTGTCAGATTTTTTGCACTAAATAGATGTTGCAATCTAATTGAAATGGGAAATTTAATCAAACAGAAGCGAAATAAAATAACCACGAGCAATGACAAATAACTATGCTCATTTTTGACAGAAGCAAAAAGAAGCACAGCTTCTGAAACTGAAGCAAAACACACAGATTTTGCTTCAGTTTCAATTATGTCAAATAATGGCTGGTGTGATTCTCTCGAATTCCACCTTCTCTATACTTTTCTTTCCAGTATTACAGCCGCATTTATAAACGCACAAAGCAGGTACAGTGGTATCTTTCCCAATACATTGACCTACTTGATATGAAATAATAATTTAATTTGCAGGATTGGCGAAATGTGTGCATCTCATTATTTTACAATTTAATTGAGTAACCCTTTGATGAAATACAATGCCATGACAAGTATTCCTTCTCAAATTCTTAGTTTTTTGCATATTTTCCCCACTTTAATGTTGAATATCATCAAACAAATGTAATTATCAGACAAAGACAACCCAAGTAAACACAAAGTACAGTTTTTAAATAATGATTTTATTTCTTAAGGAAAAAACAACTATTCAATGCTACCTGGCCCTGTGTGAAAAAGTAATTGCCCCCTGAACCTGAAAACTGGTTGGGCCACCCTCAGCAGCAACAACTGAAATCCAGTGTTTTCTATAACTGGCAATGAGCCTTTCACATCTCTGTGGAGATATTTTGGCCCACTCTACTTTGCAGAATTGTTTTAATTCAGCAACACTGGAGGGTTTTCGAGCATGACTGGTCTTTTTAAGGTCATGCTACAGCATTTCAATCAGATTCAAGTCCGGACTTTGACTCGGCCACTCCAAAACCTTCATTTTGTTTTTTTTAAGCCATTTATAAGTCGACTTGCTGGTGTGTTTTGGATCGTTCTCCTGCTGCAGAACCCAAGTGTGCTTCAGCTTGAAGTCATGAACTGATGGCCGAACATTCTCCTTCAGGATTTTCTGCGCGAGAGCAGAATTCATGGGTCCATCAATCACAGCAAGTTGTCCTGGTGCTGAAGCAGCAAAGCAGCCCCAGCCCGTCACACTAAGGCCTTGGTCACAACCGGCTGTACTGGCTCCTACGGCCTGTCTGCATCCAAAATACGTGAAAAACGGTACGTGCCACGCAAGTCCGTCTTGCAAAATTTAGAGGTCACAGACAGCCTGTAAACATGTAGGGAGGATCTTTGACATGTCAAAAAGATTTGACGAATTCTCTGCAAACAGCGACGCAGCAAGTGTAACTTGCTACCCCTGCAAGGAGTTTACGAGTGAGATGGGCACATTTTTAAGGCACTTTGGGAAGAAAATCCATGGTCTAAGACATACGTCGCATCCAATGAGATAGCAAGTGCCCTTTGTGTGTAAAGCATGGCGCACAACACAACTCATGAACAAAATCGAACACACGGCGGGCGCGCATCACCCCACGCCAGGAGTATAAAAGGTGCACTCACGGCACACGCTCACATTTTGCCAGTGATCGTTGATTGCATGTTTGCTTCAAACAAATAATGAATATACCATAATCTAATCAGATGTACAGCTCAGGACCCTGGACAGCACAGCACTACCTGGCGCAGCTTCATGTCTCAGTGCAAGGGCCGTTTCTTCTTCTTCTTTCTGTCAGATGTAACGAGGCACACGCCTTCCAAAAAGTTAAACTTTGGCCTCATCAGTCCATAGAATGTTCTTCCTGAGGTCTTGGGGATCAGTCAGATGTTTGTTTGCAAAAGTAAGACGAGCCTTTATGTTCTTTATGGTCAGCAGTGGTTTTCACCTTGGAACTCTGCCATGGATGCCATTTTTGCCCAGTCTCTTCTTTATTGTTAAGTCATGAACACTGACCTTAATTGAGGCAAGGGAGTTCTTTAGATGTTATCCTGGGGTCCTTGGTGACCTCCTGGATAAGTCGTTGCTGTGCTCTTGGGTCATTTTGGTCGGCTGGCCACTCCTGGGAAGGTTCACCACTGTTCCATGTTTTCTCCATTTGTGGATAATGGCTCTCACCATGGTTCACTGGAGTCCTAAAGCTTTAGAAATGGCTTTATAACCCTTTCCAAACTGATAGATTAATCAGTTACTTTATTTCTCATCTGCTCTTGAATTTATTTGGATCACTGCAATTTAAGATCTTTTGGCTGACTACATTTTGTCAGACTGGTTCTATTTAAGTGATTTCTTGGGTGGCTGCATCTTGGGTGTGGTCAGTGACATTCAACTTACTTTCCAAAAAATGTGTTTAGCCACACTTAATTCATGATTTAACAAGGGGGACAGCTACTTTTTCACATGGGGCCAGGTAGGTTTGGACATCTTTTTTTTCCCCTTAAAACATTAAACCATCATTTAAAAACTGCATTTTGTTTTTACTTTGGTTATCTTTGTCTCATATTTAAATTTGTTTGATGGTCTTCAACATTTAAATCGGGGAAATATTTAAAAAATAAGAACTCAAAAAGGGAGCAAATACTTTTTCATGGCACTGTACAAAACATGTTCAATGACATTTTTTCAGACACAGCTTTGATGTAACTTTTGTGTTGTTTGTTTTGATAACACACAACTTTAGTGTAAGCTCCTTTTAGTTGTAAATATACAGCAAGCAATTTTGTTTATTGTGATTAAAGCATACATTTCAAGGCCTGACTCTCCCTTTTGATTTCTATGCTGCCATCTGGACTTGATGACTTAGTGCCATTTCCAATGTCACCACTTCAAATTCTCAGAAGACAAAGGGCCTTCTAAATCAAGAACACATGATACTGAAGAAGAAAGACTAGTATTTCTCCCTCTGTTCACACAGCTTTTAATTTGGGTTTGATTGCATTTCCAGGAATGTTGTTTTCCTGGCTTGTTAAACTTTGCTGCCAACCGTAAATGCTTAAACCATGAGTTCAACAGTACAAAGCCAAGAACAGATTGGAAATATCTTTGGGTGGAGCATCTTGATCAAAAGATGAGCTAGATGTCTCAGAGAGAAATTGTGCATTCAGACAATCCCATGTGCAGGTTTCACTGTCTACTAGGAAAGGAAAATGGTTTGTAGGTTTGACAGCCACTTTGATCCAGACCCAGATATCTCAACATCTGTTTTTTCTGACATTCATGACACCCAGAGGATGAATCAGTCCAATGACTTTGATGATTTCCTGACATTTTGTCTTATACTTCTAGTCAACTTACTCATTTATGTGACGGGACATTTCCACATCTCCTAAGAGGGTTGCCACACTGTATCTGTCTCACTGACATTGATGATCTCTTGATTTTTCCTCCTTTGTTGTTTAAATCCAAAAATATAGTTTATTTGAGGATAGGGGGAAAAAAATGTTTTCTTTTTTTTTTTTTTCCTTTTCCAGTCAGATGATGTTTTGGCCCTCAGGCACTGGTATGTTACATGTAGGCCACACCCCGGTAAAAGATTACATGACTATTTAATAATCAGATTCCACCACTGGCATGAGAAAAAAACAGCTGCGAGGCCTTTGGTTAATCGAAACTTTAAAACAAGAGCGACAGCTTATCAAAGGTCAATGAAGTACAAGAGCTTCTGAGGTAGGCAAAAAGGAATGAAGGGAGTCAACACTGGCAACAATTCAATGGCACTCTTATTTCTATTTTGTCTACCTTTACAGATCATTTATTAGAGAACTTTCCTTTTATCACAAAGGAACCAGCCCACAAAATAAATGATATAGAATCCTGCCATGCACCAATTTAATTAATCTAAATCTAACATGCAGCTTTTTGACCTTAAAAACACAGTTTTTCACTCCAGAAAAGAAAATTGCTACAATAATCTAACTTCACTTACTGTGCAAACACAATCTTCCATCACGTAAAAAAGATGCATTTTTAAACTATCCATACACAGCGACTTACCTCAGGGACCATCACTAATATTTACTTCCTCATCAATCAGCTCAGACTTCTTTAGTGCCCTTCAGGGCATCCAGCACTGTGTTTGTTTTGCAAGTTTTGTCCTGGGAAAATTGCTGTAACCTTACAAAACCCTAAACCTAACACAAGAAACACTAGGCTTATCATTGGTAAATTTCAATCTATTGGAAGATGTAGAAATGCTGAATTTGTCCAGCGTCTTTCTCAAAGAGAAGAACAATAGTCAACCTATTTATAGCACAACAGTGAACATAAAAGTGTTTTTTCCATTAGCTTGTTTCGAATGGGTTGACAAGTTTAAACTCAGGAATTTTTCTTGACCATATAACAACGCCTACATTCCCCACAGCGAAAAGGAATGTCTTCTGACTGAAACCTTCTCCTCAGGAAGGTCTCAGGTCTCTATTTTTTTACCTTTTGTAACATATACAAACACATCACATTACTGATAGCAGTTGTCAGCTTTTACTTGAGAATACATAAGCATGACTTCATCACTTGTCTCTGTGGTAAGTCATATGTTAGAAAGACAAGTCAGGCACCAAATACTTGAATTGGTGAACACAGAAGCACTACTAGATGGAAAAACATGAAATATCTAGTAGCAGCTTGTGCTGTAGTACTCGAGATCAATCTGTTCAAAGGTTCTCATCTGGGTATCTACCACGCTTCTATTAGGTTATGTCTCTGACTCAGACTAAGAGAGGTCTGGATTTTATTTAAAGACTGCAACTGCAGAGTGCCTGTGCACTGCCGGATTAATTTATTAGCATCATTATTGTGACTGGAAGTCAGATTTTCTGCCTTAAATGCAACCAATACCTTGATGGCAGAGGGAAGTGACAGATCAGGAGGAAGATAAAAGTTGGAGGACAAATAAAAATTGTCAAAAGCAAATGGCAACTCCAAACTTTGAATAAACTGACAGTGATCAAAGCGTCATCATGACAGGAAAACAGAGTGAAGGGGAGAAAGGAGTCAGCAGCCTGTGAGAAGAAGGTGCATCAATTGTTAAGTGCCGCTTCAGCTTGTCAAGTTAATAAACACTCAACAAGGAAATTCCATCACATTAATTAAAATCAAAGGTAAGCGCATTGACCGAAATTAAAATACGACTGTTCCAAGAGTTATTTCAGGTGTTCCCACAACTGTGTCAGTAGATCAAATGAAGGAGAATGCAGTGGTGGCAAAACTGATTGAGTGAAATGCCTGAAAACAACAGTAAATGCAAAGAAGTATAACATTTTAGCAGCTATGATCAACTTTGATTAGAAAAAGCTACAGTTTAAAGTGTATATAAGTTATATGAGCTGCAATGTTGGGCCGAAGTTCCCCTTTTTAGTCTTTTAGATCGAATTTTTGCAACATGTGATCGAAGAGATAATTAAACTACTTATTCAGAGCCTTACAGAGTGTGTGTATGCTATGTTTTAGGCAAATTTTTGGCTGAATGTAACGATATTTGGGAAATCGTACCATTGCAATGTTTCAACTGTGTTTATGGATATGAGCTCATGTGGGACTCTGGAGGAAACGAGGTGGTAGATGCCAAAAATGCACTAGACAGAAACCAAGTAGTAATGTCAGCAGCAATAAGCAAGATACAGGCAGAAGCTGTTATATGAAGCAGGATTTTAGAGTTAAATAGATGGCAGAAATAGCAAAGGGAAGCATTTATATCAGACTTAACCAGAGGTTGGATAAGGAAGGGAAGAACAGGAGATAAGAGTGCCAGAACTGCAGATAAAAGCCGGAACACAAAATCAAACTTGTCTCTATGCTTGATTAGGAAGCCTCTCACTGGAACTTGTGATGGCTTTAATCACAAGGAAACATGTTTGTTTTCATTGTCTCAAACATACAAGACAAAGCTATTCAAGAATGAACTAGAACATAAAGAAACTGAATGCATATACTTGAAAACACTCTTTACAAATGATTCTGGAAATTCAGTTTTAAAAAAAAGCTTCCTCACTTATCCACAAAGAACCAGTCAAATAACAATTTTTTTAAGAACGATTTAGGAACAGCTGGTGGTGCTAGTGCTCCGAATGATCTACCATCAAACAGGAAGAGGAAGAAGAAGAAGCACCGAGAGAGGAAGCACAAAGAAAGGTAAGCTCACTCTTCAAGCAATGGAAGAAGGGGTTCTTCCAGGCATTTCTGTACAGCCAAGTTAGTCTCTCACTGGGCTGAAAACAAACCAGACGCTGGCCAGAAATGCAGGAGCTGCAATGTTTTTGTACTTTTAAACTTTGTCATAATCATGCCTAAAATTGTGAAGCAGTATGCCACATGTCTCATAGCAGGGATGGCAGCCACACAAGCTTTGGGAAACACCTAGTTTTGTGCTGAAAGCGTTTTGTGACATGCATAGAACTGCCTCGACTTAAGCTTGACACTTCGTCCTTGGACATAACTTCCTGAACCTCCATTAGCTGTACATATTAGCTACATGTGGATATACTGGGGAAAGTATTCAGATCCTTTACTTAAGTAAAAGTACCACAAAACAAAGTAAAAATGCTCCATTACAAGATTAACATCCTGTATGAAAAATCCTACTCAGGTAAAAGTAAATAGGTAACAAAATGTAGTCAAAGGATGGAAGTAAAAGTCTTGGTGTGGTCCCTCCGACTCATATGTTTTATATTGTTAATAGTGAAGCATCAGTGTGTCAGCAGCACGTTGCTGCAGTAGCTGCTGCATGTTTGAACTACTTTATGTCCAGTTTTATATAGAAAGACAGGGAGTAGATAAATCCAAACATCATTAATGGGAGAGGAAAGAAGAAAAACAAAGTTCTGATATACAAGTCTGTTTTCAGTTTTCTCAAACCTTGATTTTTGCTGAGATATTGGAGCATTGGAGCCATTGATAAAAAAATATTTTTTTCCTCCCTCATGAAATTTTGAGCATCAAACGCTAGATTTTATGCATTCTGGTGTATTTTTGTGTACCAGTTTGTTCTTTTTCTGCATCAATTTATGCTGGAAATGTCTCTATGTAAATGGAAATACCAAATTCAGGCAGAAAGAGATAACATTTAAGTTGTCTTTTTTTGGAGATCCTGTGTTTGTTTTATTGTTTTTAATTGAAGGGTTCAAGTGTATGGGCTCTAAATATTAAGGGGGACAAATCCCCTGCATCCCACCATCAAAAATTAACATGAAGGACTAAGACTGAAAAAGAAAGAGATCTGTAGCCAGGCACACATCATGAGCGCACATCACCAGTGGTTATGTAATTACTCCCACTGCCAACGAGGGGGCACCAAACATTCAGCGCTGCAGGTTTAATCTTTTGTAATACAATTTTTTATTTATTTATTTTGGCTCCTGTCACTGCTGAGTCACAAGTGGCTTTCACGGTTGTATTGAGGAGTGAAATTATTTTAGCTTTTTACAGAAACAGGTGCAAACAATCAAATCGTGGCAACTGTTTAAGTGAGGCACACAGAATAAAGTAAATTTAATGCAATACCACAACACTGAGCTTGGCTTTGATTCATGTAATCAGGAACTGCATGTCTACTTCATGATTTGTACAAGGAGCACTTGAAAGAGTTAAAATCTGATATTATTCAGTGTTTTTACAGTTTCCGGCTGATAAATGGCATCGTTTTGCCAACTTTTATTTAAGATAAGAAATAAGATAATATGCCTTTCAAACTACCTGACAGGTTTTTCTGTTGTTTATCTCAGTTTGTTGGATAGCTTAGATTGTTGCTGATGTTCATTTAGGGCTAATAGTTTTTGTATATACAGTAGAAACCTAAGAATGCTTTTATAGCATTTTTTTTAATAGAAGGACAAAAAACTTAACATAAATTAAAATCTGTACATGAGACATTGCCGCTCTTGTGTTTGAAATGACTGGATTGACATGTCCATGTTTTACTAGAGTCTGTTACCAGAGTGATTCAGCTGTTTGAATTAATCACCATGGGAGATATTAACAAGGTGTGACTGATATAACAAACCACTCCCTTTGTCTTTTTAATTACTGTTGAGCTTGAGGAAGGCCTGAGGCTCAAAACATCATCTGAAAAGAAGAAATGCTTTCGTTCTACTCTCTGAATCATGTTCTGCCTTAATTGTTAGTCATGCGATCAGATTATTATCTAAGGATGGGCAACCACATGAAGACGCAACCTAATACCACATAACCATATTAGACCTTTGTGTCTTAATTGAACACATTCCTAATGCTGAGCGCAGGCAGAAATAACCTCAAACCAGCGTTGAGTTGATGATCAGGATGTTCAGGTGGAGTTTGGACTCATTCTTGCTTATGAAACGCTCTTTGCTCAGCCTGTTTGGTGTGATCAGCTCTCTGAAGTCCTGGCAGCATCTCTTATGGTGTCAGCCTTGGACTCTCACTAAAGAAAGGAGGATTTTCTATTTGAAGTCATTCTGTAGTAGTTTTTCCTGGATGTGATGCTGGAACGTCTATTGAGATTATGAAGGAAGATGCCTTGATTAGCTCATTTTCTCCCCATTGTTTTGTCTTTAACTGAATTTGAAGGGATTTTTTTGAGATAGAAAAAAAGGCAAATATATGAATTGGCCTTGTTTCCATGAGCTGCTTTTAAGAGAATGAACTAGGCTGTGTGGTGTTGTCAGAAAGTGTGCTACAGGCTTTGTGGCTGTAGGAAACCGAGCAGTACAACCTGGAAGAAGAAACAAAAACTTGTCCAGGAAAAAAATGGAGACAAGTCTTCAGGAAATGCTTTCAAAGCTGTTACAGTTCTTTCATATCAGCTGGCGTCAGCCATGTTTTATGCTGTCAGGAGTCTCTAGAAGCAGAAACAGCTCATCAGTCATGTGAGTTGAATCTTCGCGACGTCAAAACTTGTTTGCAAAAGATGTTTCCATCTCCAATGAGCTCTTTTTGAAATGAGACAAAAAGCACCTCATGTGGACATAAAACCCTTTTTGAAAACTTGAGGAAGCTTTTTAGAATTTTGCTCCTTAACTTTATCTTCAAAATGGAAAAGAAATATAGAAACTCAGCTAAGGATAGTGAGCTGTCCAGGCCGGAGGAAGCCCTTACTCCCAAAACATTAAACTGCTTTCTCATTACATTTTGAGGGAAACATATTCCAAATTACATTTGTGATGTATCATAAATCAGTTTCCCGCCATCATATCTTTTCATTTATTTTACTGCTTTACTGTCACGTCAGTCTGATTTTTTTTTGGGGTGGGGGGGATATGTTTTTGTTTTTTGTTTCCTAACATTAATGGCATCCATCTCAAATCATCAAACACTTTCTGCTCAATCATCTCTGATTTTTTTTTATGCCATAAAATTTAACATTTATAAAGATTCTTGTGAAATTGTCGAGTACTTTCCAAGATTTTTAGTTGTTTAAACATTGCTCATTAACCCACTTTCAGAACACTTATTTACACACTGACATTGGAGTCTGTTTGAACAACAAAATCTCAGGAACTATTAAAAATAACAGCCTGAAACCTTCATTGGTGTTTCTCATCATGTCATTGATTTAGAATCTGGACAAGTAGATGAAACACTCTGAATTCTGATGAGTTAAAACATGAAGAAAACAGAAAGTGAAGCCATCATGAAAAGTTGCATCTTTGAGCACCAATTAACAAAAAGTAAATAATACAAAAGAGAACTAGTGACATTTTCTGAACCTTCCAGATCAACCACGTAAAATGAGAACTGCCTAAGTTTTCTTTTTGTATGACGTAACACAAAAGGTGTACCATGAAGTGTTTGAGTTCATTTCCTTTTTTTTTCCCACACGGTGATGTCAGTGTGAAAATAATCTATCGTGCAGCCCCAGTCAGCACTTTTAAATCATGTCTGTTTCGAGACAGATATTGCCGACTGACAAACATCTAAAACTTCTGAGATGACTCTGCCGCTTCAGGCTCATTTTTGGGAACATCGGTCTCGTCTGCAGGTGTTTGCTCGTAAATAACACACTCAAAATGTTCTCTACAATATAGGACCAAACCTCCACTAACTCCTGTCATTAGTCTGTAGCTTCACATACTTTCTCCAGCCGACACTGTGAAAGGTGTGCCCAATATACAGGACAACAATGCAGTAATTTGTGTAGTATTTCTTCAAATATATTGTGTTTGCTCATGATTGTAATTTGAAAGGAGATCTGACCACATTTTGATATCATCGGATATAATTCCAATGACTTTACCTACTTGTTGTTGCCATTCTAGAGTCTGTATTGTGTTGCTGTGAGTGTGGATGTTACATAAAGGGAAGGTAGCTGCTGTTGCAAAACACTGATGGCTGGGAATGTTAACAAAGACTTCAGAAACAATCGGAATGACCAAACTGTTTTGTAACGCTGGAGCACCTCACCTTGGTTCTTGTTTTTTCTCTGAGATGCAGTGCTGCTTATAATGTTAATCTATCTTGTGTGATGTTTGTTGGCACATTTAAAATGCTTGAATGTGATTTATGAACCAGAGTATGTATCTTTTTCCTGTAGTAACACCTACTGTGATTTCCAGAACTGCGACTTTTGTATTTTACAGATTTTTTTTTTCTCTCTTATATCTATTAGTATAGGTAATCTGTCAAATTTACTGTTGGATCTTTCTGTATAATATATACTTAAACACTAACTGATCTCAGGTAAAATTAAAGCCAGAAAATGCATATTAATTATATATCTTTGTGAGACAGTTATTTTCCATTATTTTTATATTTCTTTTGTAGTTCTTCTGTGGTGACACTTTTTAAATCCCTGCTTTTTAATGGTATTTAAATCCAGCATTTCTGGGTCTTCCGTCAGAACACATCTAACGTTTTAGCCTCTGACTGTTGGTCAGACAGAAAAACATATAAAAGACGCCATCTTGGACACTGTGATGGACATTTCTTTTTGCCGTCTGATGTTTTATAGCCCAGATGATTCATGAATCATTAAAATAATTGCTACCTACCACCAAACCCAGTACATCCAATTTAAATAAAGAACCCATAGTCATTTAAGGAACTAGATAAAGGATGTGAAGAACCGTCCTCTAAATGATGAGGTTCTTCACTTGCACAACATTGTCATAATTTATATTGTCTCAGAGTTCTGCTGAAACACAAGTCCACGCATTTGTAAATTCTTGATTGAATATATTTCCTAGTATCAGGACGTCCCAGTAGCTCTCTCAGCAAGGAGCTTTCTTTAAAGGGCCTCATTTGGCTTGTTTGGGTTTCTCTCTATAATTTATCAAAGCAAAGCCTTGACCTGACTCGAGCTGACATCCAAACACTGCAGTTAACTCAAAATGCTCAAAACCCACAAAGAGAAGCAGCTACATCACTCCAATCCTCACCCAGTTGTAGAACCCATTTTTAAGCTCTTACTGCTTGTTTTTTAAGTGTTGAATGCTTCTAATGACATTTTCCCTGCCTGGGATCGTGCATCAGGCCTCCACGGGTTCTGAAGGTGGTCGGGCCTTTTTGTTGTTCAGGACCTTCAGCTGTAGAACCCAATGCCACGAGGTGTCAGACAGGGAAGCCCTCATCCTACTGTCAATCTCATCTTCTTATGTAAAACGACTCATTTTTGACTGTTGGTATTTGTAGGAACTAATTCACTTTATCTTGTTATATTCTAGGTTTTGGACTTCATTTGCCTGCAGTATCAGATTTCACTGGAAAGCATTTAGATTTTTTGTTTGTTTATTTTTTAAAGGCACTACAATAAATAACAGTGAATGGAATCGAGCTTCAGAGCCTGATTGATGCACTTTAGGGCCAAATTTACATCCCTGCTTCTCAGCTGAGCTTCTCTGAGTACTTTTGGCAACAAAAATCACATTAAAGAAATTGCAGGACCGACCTTTCCAGTTATGCCACTTGCTCCTCTATGAAGGAAATCAGATTTAATCAAAGCTGCGTCTCCGCATCCTTCCCTCCACTTTGAGTCACTCATGAGCTCCGATGCGTTCATACATATACATGCGATATATAACAAGAAGGAGCAGAACCGAAGCACGTTCATTGTGAAGGCAGATCACATTTCTGCAACTTATTAGCTGATTTCCACGATTCCGCAAAATGAAAACGCACCGCATCTCCAAATAAGTTGCGCAACTCACCCTTTCCGATGCGCGACAAAGATGAATCCGGGTTTTAACTTGTACCACATGCAGGCATAGTTTCCAGCAAATATGTGGACATTACATCCCGCGTTGCATGAAAAAAACAGGTGCAGAGTAATCGACTTGCTTTTCATAGCAGTGACTCTAAAGCTGTAGTTTTTCAGAGCAGCGCGGGTCACCTGTGCAGGGAGGCAGGGACGATGCTGGAGGCCCTCAGGCCTCTGTTCAGTAAGAGCTGCAGCACCAGTGCACTCTTAAGTAATCACGACTTCCATGATCGATTAATCAGTCAGAGCGATGTTTTCATAAAAGTAGTCTAAATACTTTGATTCCACCTTCTCTTAACTTTTCAGTTTTCTTTCCTCCTTCAGTCCAGTAGAATAGAATAGAATAGAAAAATACTTTATTTATCCCAGTCTGGGAAATTACTGTGGTACAGCAGCAAGAGAAAAACACCAGTCCCAACAGAAAAAGAGCCAAAGTTAAATGCTATTTAAAAATTACAAATAAAAATAGGTGAATAAAATAAAATAAATAAAACAACTGTACAAAATGTTCAAATTGAGAAAACAGTGCACAGCAAAGTGAATATCTGTGAGTGGTTTGGTTCTAAGCACAGTTTTCCACTGTATGTAGATTCCCACCGTCCTGGTTCTGATTTTCTCAGATTCCAGTCAACCTCCTCTACACAAATATGAAAACATATCTCTCCTGCCTACATTTTATGCTGAAAACCATCACAACTTCATCATGCAAAATATAGTTTTTTGTTGAAATGACGGTTAATATGTGGAAAAGGATGCAAGTATTAACTTATCAAATGATGGAACATCTGAATAGCTGAGAGTGTTCTGGGAAGAAAAATGAAACAAAACAAAACTATATACAGCATTTTTGCCCAACTCAAATATTTTAGGTTTAAAAATAGTTCTGCAATGTTTTAGGAATGTTTTCCGAAGGGTGTTTTGTTACAGGCAGGATGACCTTTTCAAAAAGCCTTGACAATAACATGTTAGACCATTATGTTGCAACATTCTTAAAATGTTTAAAATTAAAAAAAAAAAAGTCCCTTCTTTTGGTGTCATGTAACACTGTGGAAACATTTTATCGATAAACTCTCGATGCTGATTCTAAGACGTGTTGCGGACAAAATGTTCTGTTTTTTTTTTT
>NW_007580264.1:19937-24934 GCF_000690725.1 Stegastes partitus | reverse complement strand
TTTTTTTTTTTTTTAAGCAATTTGTTGAAAATGTTTCGCCATCTGAGCCTTGATAACATCTTCGAAACGTTTTATAAGCGTTGATTTGTGAGCGTTCTTCCTTTCATCATGCAACAGAATCCGTGGCCCTGACATCCTCCAAGCATCCTCTAAATGTTGCCTGGGAAACATAATGTCTCGTTACAACATTAACAATATCCTTTAAATAGGTTTTGAGTGTTCCTGTAAAACATGATAAGAACACGTGTTAGCTAGTAGTTGTTGGGACATTTACTTTATAATGACAATAATAAGGGTTTAAAAGTAGAGATTATGGAACGTGACTGACGTGGCCTTGGGCTCCTGGGCCTAAAATGTTAAACTGCTGAGTAAATTCAATTACAGAATCAGCCAAACAGGTTGTGTGAGGTGTGTCCCGCATAGCACAGAGTGAGGAGGCATGCTGCAGAACGCCGCAGGACAAAGGAGCTCCCATTGCTGTGGTTTCATCTGCACTTCTGCTCTGTTCCTTCATGCTATTGTCATCTGAGTGGTAGTCCACACATGCCACATTGTTTGTTTAATTGCTATGTACGAACACTGCCGGTGATTTGGCATTAATTGAGCGTGTTGCTCTTGGTGGCGATCTGAGAAACTGAAGCATGCAATTTGAGACGAACGACGAGAAATTAAAAGCTTTCTCCATGCCAGGTGTTTTTTTTTTTTTTTTCCATCTGAAAAAAACTTGTCATCGTTGACTGTTGCAACACTTAAGCAACACAAACTTTTTAACTTTCGCCCCGACTGCAGGGTCAAAATCTGACAAACAGTGGTGGAATGTAACGGAAAACACTTATTACTGTGTTGTACTTTAGTGCAGTTTTGACACACTTCAATTCAATTCAATCCAGTTTTATTTGTATAGCGCATATTTACAACAACAAGTCATCTCATCGTGCTTAAACACTTTACTTGAGTATTTCCATGTTCTGCTGCTTTCTCCTTCCACTCCACTACATTTTAGGGGGAAATATTATATTTTCTAATCAACTATATATATATATATCTGACAGTTTCTTTAAGATGCAGATTTGACAGTGGATAAAAACAAGTTTTTAAAATACAACACATAGCTAAAGACTGACTTCTCACAAAAAAGCAGCATATAGTCGAGTCACATTACAGATATCTGAGTTGTTTCCATCTAAGCTGCCCAATAAATGATCCATTAATCCAATTTCTCAGCAAAACTCAAGTAATAGAGAGAAGCTGAAGCAGATTTGTGGCCCAGAACTTTGTTTTTTCTTACTTCCTCTCCTATTAATCATGTTCAAGCCATGCGTCTACTGTCTCTATATAAAGTGCAGCAGCGACAGCAGTAACATGCTGCTGACACACTGATGCTCCACTATTAATAATCTAATGATGGCACTTATAAAAAAAAAAACAAGGAGCTGTTGGTTGACTTTCGCCGGCACAAAATCACCCCTCCCTCTCTGGTGAACATCCAGGGAATGGACATTGAGATAGTGGACTCTTACAAGTACCTGGGTGTTCACCTGAGCAAAAACCTGGACTGGACCATTAACACTACATATATATGTATATATATATATATATATCTTTTTCTATGTATCCCGATTCAGAAGCCCATTCTCATATTCCATTTGCACTATTCTCCTTTTATGTGTACTTTTATACTAGTTGCAACATCCCTTATTTAATACATACAGTCATCAATGTGTTCATACCCTCCCGTTAAAGAAGGAGAAAAAACAGCTGTCACTGAAATAAGTTGAAACTGACAAAAGTAATAATAAATAAAAATTTAGTGAAAATCATGGCATTTGCACCTGTTGGTATAGGTGTTTAGATTTTACTGCTCATCAGCAAAGTGCTCTAATTTGTCTGGGACAGTTTTGTTAGTTTCTTTAAAATTATTCTTTTCAACCATGATTCAAAAGCAATGTCTTATTTCACTAAATTAGAATTTAGCATATTTTTGTTGATTAGTACTTTTTCAGTTTCTAGTTATTGGAGTGACTATTGTGAATTTTGCCTTTTCTTTAATGGAAGGGGAAGAACACATTTGAGGACAACTGTATAAGTGAATTAATAAATAATTCTAAATGTCTCATTTAAAAATCCCCCCAAAATAAAGTTCTCACTCCATCTAGATTCTGTTAAAAAAAAAAAATAATAATAATAATAAAAAATTCAGTGCTTTGCAACACAACCATGAAGCCTTTAGTGACTCGTCTACAACAAACTTTTGCAGGAAGTAACAGCAGAACACCAATTTGTGTCTATTTTGTTGCAGAAATACGATCATATACTTGGATTATTCAGATGACAACTTGAGGTTAATTTAAGGGTCGTTGCACTTTCTTTGAACACCATAGCTTCAGTAGCATCTATCTGCTTTAGCTGTAGGACAACCACACTTCATGTGTTAATAAAAGACAGTTTTTTTTTTTTTTTTTAAAAAAGCACAGTAAGCATAAATATAAAATGCGTCACTTACAGGTTGGGCCTCAGCCTGAGTTGTGCCCGCTGCTGATGGATGTTTCAAACTTCACCTTCGCTGTATGTATCGGTCTGTCTTTCTGTTTTCTTAGCTGTGACTTCCCGTAAGAGTTCTGCAGCTTGAATGAAAGCGCTAAGCAGGTACAATGACAATCTCACAAATATATATCTGACATTTGTCAGGGTGTCTAGTAATTACCTTTGAAGGTATGCCAACAATACGTACAGGTTGGTTTGAGATTGATCAGCAACACAACTTGCTGGGTGACATTGTTTTGCTTGAGTTTTTTTTTTTAGCATTGTAGGGGTTGGATAGGATGATGCAGTATCAGTTCTGGAAATAAATTAGTGTTTAGAAAAATTAGTAATAATGTATGAAGATGTGGTGTATTCACCATATAATAATTGTGTGATGTTATGAGCACATAGCTTTTTGTACCAGTGTGAATACCGTAGAGACCGGGTATTGTTGTGATGAAAAGCATAGCTATTAAAGAGTATGGAATGAATGTCTGTCTGCCTCGCAAATACACTGCAGAAGATTAAAACAAAAACAATTGTTTTTATCTGTTATCCCTTGAGCCTCCACTCCTCTTCTTGAGAACATCGTCTACAAAGGCCAGAGATCTCCAAACAGTGTTTTAATGGTAGATTTTTAAAAGGATACAAACATCTGTTCCGCTTTGCTTTTCCCACCTTGGCCTAGGCTTTATCTTGATATTTAGTGTTGTTTTTATCTACTTGCTGTATTTCTATATTGTCTACCTTTGTATTTGTTGCGTATTGTTTGTTGCTTTTATTGCTTTTTTGCTTTTATCCTGTGAAGCGTCTTTGAGTTCTTGAAAAGCCCTACACAAATAAAATGAATTATTGTTTTTTGTTTTTTTTTTTTATTAAACCCGAAAAAGCCCACACAGAACTTTATAGTTTTAGTTTCGAATTCAACCAAATCGAATGTTTCAGGCTTGTGTTTATTATTAGTGGTTCTACTTACATAAGCATGTGTTATTTAGCAGCCACACCCCTAACCTGAAAACAGCTTTGTAAAATTTTTATTGCTGCTCATAAATGATGCCATTGGTAACTTCCTTCTGTAAAAACGGCTTGTCACTGCCCGTAGTGTTTATGTGCCGTCCTGTGTTGTGTGTCCATTGTGGCCTCTAGGTGAGGAGAATGTTGCCATGGACTTGCCTACCCAGCTAAAGACCAGGCTCCAGACCTTCACCTGGCTAAAATCAGGGATGATTGGCCTGAAACTCTTGACCTGAGGCATACACTACGAAGCAAGTTTGACATAGCCGGGCTTTCTTTGTGTAAGTCAGCTCGACAAAAGCTAAAGCTTCAGTCAGAGATACCTGGTATCACGATGGTAGTTAGCAACTTTCTTTGTCAACTCAGACTTACTGTTTCAAACTGTGTGTGGGTTCACATAAAAGGAGGCCTTTAATGTGTCATGTGACTCTTTTGCAAATGACACCATTGTGTGCAGGTGGTTCAGTCAACATGAGAACAAAGAGGAATATAACTATTTATTACGGCAAAAAATGCCGCAACTGCAAATGATGCAAGACAGGAACACTGTTAAGCGTGCGTATTGTATTTATTTTACTGATCGATGCAGCCGCTTATTTATAACTGGCAGCTGCACATTAAAACTAAACTTTAAACGTAATATAATTAAACATGATCTTGTATTGAAGTGCATTTAGGTCTGGCACTGTCCCATAATGTAGGATTTCACTTTAATATTTGGCCAAATCAAAGCAAAATTAATGGTATTGATTGAATATTCTCTGTAATGAATACCAGTAGAATAATCCATTTCCTAATCTGCAGTACCAGCAGTGTAAATGGACTTGACAGCAAATCAGAGCCAAACATAAAAACACATTTATGGGATTTTTGCGTTGCCAGCTAAATACATGTCTGGTTCCCATGGCAATGCGATATATACAGTGTGCGATATTGTAGAAACACGGCTTCATTCAGTGATATTAGTAACGCACAGTTCAGCATGTTTGCAGATAAAACACATTCTCTCAGCTGAGAATCTGCATCGCTCATAAATAATGGTGAGGAAATGATTTGGTTAAAGGGAGACGCTCTTTCAAGGCGATTTAAATCCGAAAATCTGAACATAACCTGCTCCCGACCCAGTTAGCTCCACAGCATCAGTTACCATGGAGATCAAGGAGGTAAAAAGAGAGCAACCCTACTGGCTGTTAGAAAGAATGCAGGTTTAGGTCACTTTTCACTGGCTTTACTTTTTAAACCTGGATGTTCTGTCCATCTTTTACATGTAGTCTATGTACATCACAAAAAAGCAAGCAGAAAATAGTTTTGCTCAAAATGTAATTAAGAATGCAGTTTAGTTGTAACTTATGGAAGTCCAGGCTGACAAAGTCTGAAGTGTCCTGAAGGGAAGCACATCAATCGTGTCATGGTTAGGAATGACTCTGATTCAATTCAATTCAATTCAATTTTATTTGTAT
>NW_007580264.1:1434-19232 GCF_000690725.1 Stegastes partitus | reverse complement strand
ACAAGACAGGAGCCTGATAACTGAAGGCTCTGCCTCCCATTCTGCTTCTCTGACACTCCTGTTTGTCCCTGCAGCTAACTTAACCACCATCTGGACCATCAACACCCTGGTTCTGTTTTTAGGAGTCTAGTCAAGACCTGCTTGGTTGGAGGTAATGCTTTCATTTCTTTAACCTCTGAACAGCAGTTTTGTGGAACTTTTTGTAGTTTTTTACTTACTGTGGGCTCATTCTCACTGCAATATCAAGTCCTCCACTACTATGGAAATGACACAACTAGAGGTGCAGGTAACGAGGACTCAAAAATGTCTCCGGTCTCCTAAAAAAAAGTGAATTTCTTTGATTATTTATTTGTAATTTAATTTGTAAAATCCTAGAATCAACATGTAGTTCCCAAAGGTGTTACCAATACCAGAATAAAATGGTGGCTCAACATCCATCCATCCATTATCTATACACCACTTAATCCTCACAAGGATTGTGGGGGGCTGAAGCCTATCCCAGCTAGCTCAGGGTGAAGGCAGGGGACACCCCGGAAAGGTCGGTGGCTATACATGATGTAGATATTTGAATACTTAAACCTACAAACTCAGTGTCATTCACAGTACTCTGTGCAGCAAATATTGGCACCTGAAAAAATGCTGCACACAACCTCTGTAAAATGTAAAATCACAGAAATTCAACTTTTAAAAAAAATAAATAAATAAAATTAATGATTGTAAAGGTTTTTCACCGAGGCTAAATGTGTCTTCCAAAAACTTGTTGACAACTTTCTCCTCTGTTTAGGTTTTTAAGCTATGCACTTAATGTATTGCTCCAGAAGGTTTTATATTCCTTTCAGTCTCTTTTGTCGTCTCTTCTCTGCTCTGTGGACTGTTGTCACGGGACTGTTGTGCAGCATGAAACATCAGTAATGGAAATTAATTTGTATTTTTAAAAAAAAGGGCAACAATGTATGAAGGTTAAAGGAAAAACTATCAGCTGTCCATGTTTAGCTTATGTGAACTATAAAGAAAAACAACAACAACCAAAAAACAGCATATGTGTTTCTGTACCTTGTCCTGATTGACTTTTGGAAAAAAAACAAAGCATCATTTGGGTTCAATTTTTAAAGGGCACAAACCCAAAACACACATAACTTTCATCTCATAGGACAGCAGCTATTTAATTAAATTGTATTCAATTCAAGCACATTGAAGTTTCCGGCATTGTTTATTCTTGGACTTAAGCACCATGGTTCCACTTGCATAAGCTCATGTTGTTATGTGACAGGCACATCTGGAGAGCTGCCAACATTCAAATATCTACTCAAACAATTTCAATTGCTGCTCGTAAAATTAAACATCATCCTGTCAATCTAAACTTTACTTTTTGTGGGTCTCAGCTGAGTCAGTCAAGGCTTCTCAGTTGCACCCAGAAGCACAGATTTTTTTTCATAGGATTTGTTGAAATTGCTTTTTAGCTTTCTTTTCTTTTTCTTTTCTTTTTTGTTTTTTTTTTTTGAAAGATAACATGACTTTCAAACCTACAGGCAGGTTCTGAGCCTCAGATAGTTGCAGAGAGATTCAGTGAGTTTAGAAACTCCACAGGCTCCGTGTGATTGTTCCAAAGACGTGCATCTGTGAAAAACTGTCTTCTCCAGAGAACCCAGCTAAGTACATATCATTGATGACTGATATTCATGTTCATGGTGCCTTTGGGGAGGTTGTATGTGTCACCACACTACGTACTAGTAAGCAGGATTTGAGGTTATCAAGGTAACTTGAGCTTTATCTCTGGGTTTTCAGTAGTGCGACTGTGGTTGACTTCTTACCGGGGTCCATCCTCATGGTGACTTATACTGAACTCCTAACCTGCTCCACAGAGGATCATGTTCCAGACAAGAGATCAGTGGGTTTAAAGCACCCCCCACTGACCAATGAGTTCTGTTGGAAAAGGGTTATCAGCATTTGAGGATCCAGCAGAGCTGAGTGCGCAGACAGTCAGCAGAGAAAATATTACTTTTTAGAGCTGTAAGCGATTTCAGAGTTACTTCACTGTTCTGTCTGCCGTCATAGAGCGATATAATCCTGCAACAGAATCTGATAAAAACGGTAAAGCTTCACAGGCTGATTGCTGACCTTATAAGACTGGCAATAAGCTGTTTCATCGATATGAATTGTGATTGTACGTTTGTTCTTTCCAAAACTGTTTCAGCAGCTGAAAAAATACAACTAAAGCTGTCTCACAGCCATGAGAATGAAATCCGATGTGACATTACTGAGTTCATCGTCCACATCATCATGTAAATTGTCAGATTTTTATTACCAGATTATTGATTAATGAAATAATTTGTCTTTTTGCGCGCAATAGTTCCCTTTATTGCCATCAGCTGGTCAGCGCGACAAGCATAAAGGGGGAGCATCTTTAATTTTGCTACACAGCCTTGTAATTCATAGTAGTAATTAAACTGACTCTTGAAATATGAATAAGAAGCTTACATCTAAGCATCTTGTACACGAAGAGACTTGGCTGCAGCAGTTGCTCTGGTTTTAGCTTATCTCCGCCTTTTACATGTGAATGCGCTCAGAGACAGATTCACAAACTCTGAATTGACTTCTCAAGTTGGTAACCAGCTTCGTAAGACTGATTATCCTGATTACTATTGTTAGATTGAGTGAAGCCAGATAACCAAACAATACCCTCAATATGTTGAACTCGCTTTAGGTACACCGGTGAAGACACCTGCAGAAAATATTTCTGAAGGTTGTGACACTACACAGTCAAATTTGCATATATATTGTCTTCTGGTAACACCTACAGCTGGTATTCAGATTTTTTAAAAATGTGGTTACTTAGATTTGGCTCAGATAATTGTGGTTTGTTGGAGCACACTTGCATAAGATGGTGCGTGTAACTATTGACCTAGTTTCTGTGGGAAGAATTGGCTAGCTGCTTACTGGCGCAGTAAGGCAAGAAGTCAGCAATACGTTAATGTTAATTTGTTCCATGGGTTGACTATATGGCTTTGTAAGAGCCAGTATTGATACAGTGTATTTTTAGTAAACATGGAGACTGACATACAGTTCCCGTACTAATAAAAAAAGAACTTGGCGTAAAAACTTTGAATAACAAAAAATGTTGTTGAAATTCTTTTCTTTTTTTTCTTTCTTTTTTTTTTTTAAATAAAATGACTGGTAATCGTGACATGTAGCCAAATAGGGATATCAGATCTGGTAATCAATGTGTTTCTAAATATTCTTAGTTAAAAAGAAGGCCAAACAGAGAAAGGTGTTATGTAACAGGAACCCTTAAGTATTCACTTGTAGCCTCGGGCAACTTGGGTGAACCATCAGCCACCTAACCTGCCGATTCTTCTCATGGTGCTCAGCTGACAAGCCGGGTAAGACACTGAAAGAGACAAACAGCGATGCATCACTGACATTAAAGGAGTCATTGCACTGACAAGAACACCTGTAGAAAGTGTTTGTGGATGTAATGGCACACAGGTACATAGTGCACACTGTACAGGAATTGGTAAAAAATAAATAAATTAAAAAATATATATATATATATATCAAACTAAATATGGCATGACCATTTAACAGTTTTGCACATAAATCCATTTTTTAGTATATATAATGAGAAATAAATGATACATATTTTTTGTTCAGACCACTGAAATCATAAAAATGTCCTGCATTACAGAATGTATGTACTATGATCTATATCATTTGTTTTAAATGAAGCCTTTCTCATTTAGATAACATTTGTCTGATATTGTAGTGGCTAAGCTTAAACTTAAAGCCACTTTGGGCTGCACAGACAGTGACGGGAGTCCTACCTTAAATGCATGTCCTTAATCCCTTAGAGTGCCACCTGGTGGATAAATTTGTGTTTTACACACATTGACACACGCACATTCTGTAACTGGCTCCTACAGATATTCTTCATGCTTTTTTTTCTTTTAAATTATTATTCAAGTGGGGGAGGGGGGATCTCATCATAATCATCTTCCATAATTTAAAAAAAAATGTTTTCTAGCCCTAATTAGTCCTAATTTACATGGTATTGTGTGTATTTTTGTCCCTCTGTTGTTGAGCAGAGGGTATTTTCGTAACTGAAAGTAATAAAATTACCGAGAATACGATCGATAGATAGACAGACAGACTGATAGATAGATGAATGAAAATATACAGTTCAGCCCATAATTATTGGTACCAAATGCAAAATTTGGATTTATTGTGACTTTGTCTTTCACTGATAAGATTCTTTGGTAAATGACATAAGCATGACATAAACAGGCAACAAAAGATAATAAGACATGTTAGAATTGCTAAAAATTTAGTTCCTGTCCTCTACTGTGAGGTCTCCAGGCCTCTGAAGTTGAAGGCCTCCTTTTATCTCTGTTTTTCAGTTCCCAGCACAGATTCCAGATGGGATTCATGTTTGGCCTCTAGCTGGGTCACTTCAACATGCGGATATTGTTTTCTGTTAAACATTTCTTCAGCACCCTGACTGAGGCCCCGTTTACACGTAGCAAAAATGGTGTTATTTCAATGCACTTGGGCCTTTGGTTTACATGTAAACGAAGCTACAAGTCACCGAAAATGATCATATCTGAAAACTCCAGCCACAGTGGAGATTTGAAAAACTCCATCGTTGCATGTAGGCAGGAGGAAACAGAGTTTGACCTCACAGTATGCGACAAAAGCGTCATGTGGGCGACCCATGTTTAGAGTTTGGCTACTGTGATAGAAAGTCAATATTTTCAAGTATTTTGCTTGTTTTGTTCTCTAACACCACATTCAGGAGTAGCTCCACTTCTCTGTCGCGCCAAACAAACAGCCCTCACGCCATTATCATTGAAGTAACAGGACGTAATTTGTGCCATTTGTTGTTGTGTTTTTTTTTTTCCAGGATTCTGATTGACAAGCATGATTTTATGCTTCTCGTTACAATGACCACAAGCATCTTTGCCTACGGGACATTTTGTGTGTCCGTCTTGGACATGGCACATGGCAGTCAAATTCAGTGCATGGCATCTCTGTCATCATTGGTGTGTGAATGGGTAAATGAGAAACACATCGTAAAGCATTTTGGGTACCACTAAAGTAGAAAGGCGCTATATCGGTGTTGGCCATTTACCATCTTTGTTTTTTTACCAGAATTGCTTAGATTCATCAAGATGATCTTGGCGCGGATCATTGGATTCTTCATGACCTCTGCTATGCTTGCCAGTGCAGGTCTCACTTTTGGATTCCTAGCACACCATATGAGGTTTTTCACTGTATGGAACTTATACTTTTTGATAATGCTTTACACTGTGGTCTCTGGCATTTGAAAACACTTGGATGTGGCTTCAATGAACAGCCACATTGTGCAGCTGTGTCTCAGTGATGGATCCAAATAGCAACTTCACCAAGATCTTTGGATTTAGTCATGACTTGATATTGCCTACTAACTGACTAGAGAAATACGAAATTGGCTGCTCTCAGTTTACAGTGTATCAGAATGCTGCATACTTTTGTAGAAATTACCAGGACCATTTGGAATAGCATATAAGCTGCATTTTTTATTTATTTTTTATTTTTTCTTGACATTTGAATAGGGTGCCCCCCCCCCCAAAAAAACCCCCTGAAAAACAGGCAACAAAAAAATTAGTTACAATTCATCATTAACATCTCTAACATGTCTCTCCAGCATTTATGTATTTATTTATTTTTGTCTGTTTTCAGCCAGAAGCAACCTGTTGGTCAAATATGAATACACTGTGACTCAAAATCTGGCACAGGTATGAATAATTTTTGGCTTAACTGCGTGTGTTAATCCACTGAATAAGGAAGTTTACTGCAGAAAGCCAGCATCATTTTAGCAGCTATAAGGAGAATATGTGTCTTTAGATATGTGAATTTCAATGAGGAGGTATCATTGAAGGAGAGCAGGAGACTGTACAGTACATCCAGTACATCGGACAGAGCAGCACAGGCCTCACTGCAAAAAAGCCTCATATCCGTGCAGTGTCAATACATATGAATATAACATTCTATAAGGCCATCTGGACACAAGGTGGAATTTGGAGATGTTTCACGAGACAGCCTGACCTTGGACTGTGATAAGTTCTGTAAATATAGTTGAAATGAATCTGCTAGTGGTCTGGGAAAGATCAAAAACATGCAATATGCTAAAGCGCCATGCAGGGAAACTCGTGATAAGGCCTTGTTTTACTTTATGCAAGATCACCCTTAAATAAAGACGACAGAAGACGAATTGTACTAAGGACACCTTCAAGGGAAAATACTGAACCAATAATGTTATTTTGTAAGATTAGTATTTCATTAGTAATATGAAGCACTGATCTTTCTCTTTCCGTAAAATAGTTTTCCAAAATAGTTATGAAATAAAAATTGCTTACACATTCTGTCCACCAGGGAGGCATGTCAGCATTTACCTGAAACACTTTCAAATTATATTTGGCTCATTTCTGTGTGAATCCTTTCCAGGTAGCATGAGGTTGCTCTCTGATTAGCACGTCCCCTATGAAATGAATAGTATATTGATATTCTTGTTATTTTCCGACCTGGTGTGATTGAACTTTTCTTTTTCACCCATCTTTATCTCAGTGCTTTGGCACTGGTTCTGCTCAGCAGCTTGTTAGTTGTCTTACAGGAGAGGCCAGTTCAAGTGAAACCACTAACTTCTTGAATCCCAGCTGCCAAAATACAAGAGTATTTGGTTTTGTCTTTGAAAATAGACCCACATAATAGTGATATTCACTAACTGGTGAAACTTTCTGCCTTTAGGAGCACTGGACTGTGCTGATCAGTGGTGCTTCAGCACACCCTGCTGAGCAAATGGTTTTTCACACTCACACTCAGCTCTATGTGCTTGCATTAGTCACTGTGCCTAAACGTTTACACCAGTCATATCTATTAATCAGGTTTAATCTTCTCTACATTCACTATCATAGTTTTCTGTGTTAGCCTGATAACATTTGGGAAGTAGAGGGGCACTCCGAGAGAACAGTCCCCCGCCAATGGCAGAGCTCTGTGCTGCTATTTTACAGAGTGATCCAGATCTGCACCAAATTTAAAGACCTCACCACCAAGTTCAATGAAATGGACCCTGGTAGTTTTTGTGTAATCTTGCTGACAGAAAAACAGACATACAGCAATGAAAACATACCTCCAGCTCAGCTCTCCACTTGGTAGAGGAATTCCACTATACACAAACTACAACACATGTCAATGAGCCTGATGTTGGTTTTGAAAGTTTCAAACTTAGAGGAAGACTACTATAAACTGGAGTACTGCAGTACTGTTGTGGTGCAAAACTGTATTTTCACTACATCATTTCATGTAAGACTTGCTGCAACACTTTAGGGTTTGTTGTAAATGCTCTTTGACTGTGATGATGAATGGAAGTTGTTTTAATGTGTTCCATAGGATGGTCATATAGTATGATGCTCCATCATATGTAAAACAATGACAAACTCTGGCTCTATGTATTTGATACTTTAGTTCATATTTACCATGACAGAATAGCATAACATGTCAAAATTAATGTCTACAGAGCAATTAGTAGAGTATGGGGGAAAACATGTTTCACAGTTTGTTGTAGTCAAACCCAAAAAAACTGAAAACTGGATTTTAAATATGTATATGAACCTATTAGGATGCAGAGCTGATCCTGCTGTGGTGTCCGCTAATTATATTAAGGTCATATGGGTCTGTGCAGATTTTTAAAATTGTGTCTCGTGTTCCCATTTTCACCTCAACTAGGCACTTTTGGTTTCCATCTACAAGCTTCTGGTTGTATCTTTGACCATCCTCTTGACAGAACTGGTACAGTTTAACTAAATTTGTTGGCTTTCTGACACACAGACGTGTTTCTTTCTCACAGTCCGCAGGTCCTTGATGAGGTTTAAGTCAGGACTTTGGGAAGACCAGTCTAAAACCTTAATTATAGCCTAATTTAGCCATTTCTTTATCATTTTTAATTTTTGTTTGGAATCATTGTCTTTTTGGAACACCAAGCTGCATCCAACAACCAACCTGATGATTTTAGGTTTCCTTGAAGTATCCGGAGGTAATCATCCTTCTATATTATTCAGTTTACTTTGTGTAAAGCATCAGTTCCACTGGCATCAAAACAAAGTATAATACTGCCACCACCATGCTTGACATTAGGTTTGGTGTCACATTTTTTCCTCCGAACATATTTCTGATCATTGTGGCCCAATAGCTAATTTTTGTTTTATCTATCAAAAACACTGTAAAACACTGTGGACACTGAAACCCGTATTCTAGTAGCTTCTAATTCATTGCAGAGCTGCATTTTGGTGTTTCTTGGTTGACTCTTAGCCATCCTGACCAATTGTCTTAGTAATCTTAGGTATGTAAACTTCTGACTTTGAAGAAATAAATCAAAAATTCTCTAAAAAATTATCTCTCATTATTCTGACATTTAGCAAATAAAAAGAAGCTGACCTAAAACAAGAAGAGTTTAGTCAGATTTAACGTCGGACAGTGAGAAAATAAAGGCTATGTGTTTTTTTTTATGCAGTGTATGTCGTCTTCTGGTTTCAACTGTATGATTACAAGTGTATAGGAACTTGTTCAGGACTGCATATGCTAAAGAATTCCATATGATTTTTTTTCATGTTAAAACAAAGCATAGTATTTGGACTTATGGTATGAATAATTACAGCAAAGTCTTATTTTGTGAATAAATTTTCCAATGATAATAATAATAAGAATTTTGCTTTTCCTCCTGGAAATATGCAAGACACATCAAAAACACCCTGAAAATATTGTGGGTCTGCTTGTAATTCATAACCAGTTTATTATTAAATAAATGTCTAATAGGTCGTCACATCACTAAAACACTTGAGGATTTTGCCTCAGTTTGAATTGGTTCCTCCTGCTCTCTGTCCTTCACTGTTCCCAAAGTGTCGTCCTCCGGTGAGAATAGTGCAGCTTTTACAAAAGTTCAGCTGAGGTGAAGTGACATTAGAGACTTCACGCGTACATAATTTCACTTTCAGTCGAAGGTGGGGCCAGCCATGCCATTGCATATCCACGCACCTTTTATGTGGGTAATACCTTCACTAAATATAGAAACTTGCGCAGTGAGTTTGTTTAAGATGAGGCATTCAATTTCGACTTCTCCAGAGTAATATTTCTTATCTGAAACACTTCTAAGATGTTTTGAATTTCTTTCCATGTTGTGAAAGCATGTTATTACAGACTGGATGTCTTAGAGAGAATAGGTGTATTGTAGTCTGAGGCATTAGGATGAGTGTTTAAGGGTGTGATCTCCTGCATCAGTTTACTTTGGCCTTAAATACACCTGTGACAAGTGACGATGCCTCCAACAAAACATATCTATTTTTCAGTGTCTACCTCTACCAAATCACACAAATCAAGACTGTGTTTCTCTATGTTCTTGGCATACCCCCGCTGCTACGTTTCCGCGTCATGCGGACATATTTCGAAAGAATGGAATTTAAAATCCTTCCAAAGCTGTTTCGACTCAGTCCCTCCTGACAGCCACATCCTTGCTATTCCAGTTTGTGCATTTCTTCTGTTATTCTGCATCCTTCCAGTAGATGTCCTCAGTTTACCTTCTGTTTTCAGATGATCTGATTCACATAACCTGTTCCCTATACCTCTGTGTTTATTTCATTCTGCCTTCCTCCGTGTTTGTCTGCATTTGCACTCTCTATTGAGTTGTCTTTACAGTCAGATATGGAAATCTTTTAGAATTTCTGCATCTTACTGTGGATTTATTACCAGCATTGCCATGGTCACTGTCATTGACAGCCAGTGTCAGTGGCAGCACACAACATATCAGATCCACAGCTGTGTAAATCATCACAATCACAACTTGAAGCTACATCATGACTACTACAGTATGTCCCTCACATCAAGGCCTTAATACTGTTTTTACTTTTGAGAACAAAACTTACCTTAATAATTCATGAGGCCAGATGAAATTAATCTTAGACTTCAAGCATGTCTTAAGAACAGAAAGGTCTGGATGACCTATAATTTTATCAGTGGAAATTCAGGCAAAACTGAAGTTTTTGTGTTTGGCCTTGAACACCTCAGAAACACTCTATCTAACCATTGCATTGGCCTCCATGTGGGCTGAGATCATAGGACAACTAGAAAGGGACATTTGTGCAAGACAATGTATTTTCAACTTGCCAACATAAGGGTTAAATCATATTAAATCAATGGTCATACTGAAACTGAAGCACTTGTTCTGATTGATGTTGAATAACTGTCTAATTTTCAACCCTAACTGACATCTAATCAGCATTGGTTTACCCATTAGCTGAAAGGTCAGCCAAAGCTTCATTTTGCTGATTTAATTTTGGATTAACAGTAGGTGAATTACTTCTTAAACTAAATTCCACAATGCAAAATTTTAGATGTTTCAGAACTGAAATGTTCAAATATTCTAGAACTTTTTGTGCAACATATATTAATAATCATTCTTTCAAAAAGCTGCCTTTTAGGCAAGTCTCATGAGTTTTCTGCTGAAATACATTTGAACGTCTTAATAAATTTGAAATTAAGTAATACAACATTTCTGGAACACTGCACTGTATATGAAATGGCCTAAACTTAAACTTCTCCCAAGACCCCCTTCAGAGAAAATTCAGTGTTTTATCTCGCTAACACATAGTGTGTTTTTCATTTGCTAGACGACACAACAGATGCAAAAAAAAAAAAAGTGTGGTGTACAGTGGCTGCAAGGTGGGTCGGTGGTTAGCACTGTTGCCTCGCAGCAAAAAGGTCGCCGATTCGCGTCCCAGTGAAGACATCTGGAATCTTTCTGCGTGGAGTTTGCATTTTCTCTCAATGCAGCAAGGGTTCTCTCCGGGTTCTCCAGCTTCCTCCCGCATAGTCCAAAAACATGTTGAGGTTAATTGGTGATTCTAAATTGTCCGTAGGTGTGAATGTGAGTGTGTTTGGTTGTCTGTCTCTAAGTGTGGCCCTGTGATAGACTGGTGACCTGTCCAGGGTGTCCCCTGCCTTCACCCTGAGTCAACTGGGATAGACTCCAGCCCCCCGCGACCCTAGTGAGGATTAAGCGGTGTATAGATGATGGATGGATGGATGGATAGATCATGGATGGATGGTGCTGCAGTGTACTGATATTCTCAGAAACGAGGATTGAGACTTCCAGAGTTTCTTACATAAAAAAGAATGAATCCTGACAATTTGCAGGGTGAAACTTACTGTATCATTATTCCTCTTAAGAATTAGTTTTCAATTTAAACATGTACTGCTTAATTATGCCAATTTTACAACAGTTCATTTGAGTACCATGGAGTAGGTTTACAGTGTTTGAGCAAATTTGTACATCAGTTGAGGCAACAGTGTAGAGTTTATTTCTAAGCCTGTTTGATGGCACAAAGGTATTTTTTTAATGAAAGAAAAAAAAAAAAACTCAAAATATGTCATTTTGATACCTAGAGATGAATTTGTTTCTTTAACAACTGAAGATCAACTAATTGCCATGTTGGACCACAATTAACTCAAAACTAGTTGCCATGCCACACCCCTGAAAATGGGACATTCCGCTCTAAAATGAATGTGAAAGCAACCATTGAGTGACAAACATGTACCATTTACCACAGTAAAGGTTAGACGTCGGAATGACAACAGAAGTACATCTTTAAATAGGACTGGGTGAGGTCAGGTTTGTTTCGCTGTCCTTTTGATGCCATCTGATCACTCTGGAATGTGACACAGCCACTTTATTATATCGTTATAGCCAAGGTGTGACTGCTGTTAATCAAAATGCCAAGCTTCAAATGGAAAATATATAAAGATCATCAAAATGATTGAGGAAAGAAAATAAAAAAACAATGATAATGTACCAAAAAAGCATAGAATCTTTTGTGCACATAGTCAGCTACTGGCTAAGGCATGTAAAAACAAAAAGAAATACACAGGGTCACCAAGATGTCAGCAGATCATAGATCACGAGTGTTTCCAAATGTTCAACCATTCCCACGCCTATTTGGCCTAAGATAATGCTAGTACTGTTGTCCTGTCTGAAATTAAGCTTTGTAGTAGATTAGGCAGGTAATGTTGACTTCAGTCCACCCCACCCAATTAGCTCACCAGATTGCACCTACATTAATCTCTACAGATCTGCAGATCATCTCCCCTTCCTCTTCAGCCTGTATTTGGTTTCTTTGTTTCTGCATGAATTTAAATGCTGTGCATTGCAGGCTTTGTGGGGGGTTTGTGACTTCTTAGTCTGACTCACCAGATGTAGACTGCAGGGATAAGTTTGCCATTGGCTGCACATTTCGGCTTTTGACTCCCTCTTCGCTATATCCATACTACTGTTTTTTAAAATCCCTTTTACTACAGGGCACAGGAATGGCCTCTAAGCAGTAACCTACATTTCATCCATCCATCCATTATCTATACACTGCTTAATCCTCACTAAGGTCTGGAGCCTATCCCTGGCTACTCTGGGAGATCGCAGGACTACATTTACAAACAAACAAGCACACTCACATTCACACCTACAGACAATTTAGAATCACTAATTAAGAAGCTGGCGAAACCGGAGAGAACCCATGCTGCTCGGGGATCTACTATCAGTGAGGCAACACAGCTAAACCCTGTGCCACCATGCCCTTTCCACTCATCAAAAAATGTTACATTTTGCCAAAGACTTGGATTGTGCAGTTGGGCAGGCAGGCTATATTTTTTTCTTTTGATGAATTTGCCATTATGAACAATACCTGCCTCCCTGACACAAATCTTCCACCAAAAACAATTTTCCCATAGCAACTCAAGGGGGCACCATCACTGCATCCTGGGCTTAGTAGCACCCAATATGACTGTTTTAAAGAAAAACAAACATGCCAGAGCAATTTTTTTCTTATCCCTGTATCGAGAAATGACAAAAAGATGCAAAACATTTTGGCTATGCAAGACTAGTGATCTCTGGGAATCCGAGTCGTCACTAAATAAAAATGTATGTAATTCTGAATTAAATGGCTAAATCTAATGTAACGTCCTGTCTGAAATCAGGCGGACACTTCCATTAAAGTGGAGTCTAATATGTAATTTGGGTCTTTTTCACCACAAAATAGGCCCAATTCTTTGCCACCCTCTTCACTCAAGATGAACAGGTTGGTATAATGAAAAAAAAAATTAAAAATGTATTACAGTTAAAAGCACTGTTACTACGGATGATGCACGAGAGGAATGCTGGTAGAACATTGTGAATGGTGTCAGTTAAATAGTTATTTTCCCATTCAACCTACTCTAAATACAGCCCCTTATTTGTAACATGACAACTGCACATTAGTGCCCTGAAACTTGAAACTTAATAGGGTCAAACATGACACTACAGAAGTGTATGTAAGTCAGACACTGTTCCATAATGAAGGATACGCGACAATCAGAGCAACATTAAAAAAAAAAAAAAAAAAAAGGGTGAAGCCTTCTGCACTTAATTGACATTCCAAGCAGTGTTGTTAGGTGTGCAAAATGTGTTGCCACAGTGATCTGGCAGGTTTAAAAAATAAAAATAATAAAAAAAAGCCTTTGGGCCACCTTTGTGACACTGAAACCTCTGGCTTTGAACTTAGCAATCCTCACTAACACATTAATCTCACTTGATAGTACACCACACTGTTCTTTGAATAGTTTATTTTCATTTGAACCGCTCCCTCTACAACACATTTAAACATTAGGATTACAGGTATCACCATAAATAAGCACAAAACCTCACAAAACCCGTTTCTGCGCTTACCTCCCAACCTCATCGTAGAGCACTTTAAATCTCTGTATAGAAATCTGTTTGGAGAATGTTTGCGCCACAAAAATCCCTCTTAAGCTTACAAGCTTACAAGGCTGACAGGTTTCCCATATATCTATAACAAACCCCAGCTGATTTAAATAACCTATAAACAGACTGAGTCCTATCCAAAACAATTGCAGCACAGTATATTTTTTGATGTTGTAGTTTTGTTTTACACCTGCCGTGAGCACCAAATAAACAGATTAACATTTCTATTCAACTGTACTTAACTGAGGCTGGGGTAGCAATAGAGATTTTAAACCTCGACAAACAGATGACAAGGAAGCTATGGCAGTGATGGATGGGGCCCCACCCAATTCCAGTTACTCACAGTAGAGAGGCTGCTAAACCGGTTAACCATGAATTATGTATTGCCAGATGGTTATGAAAAAATTGTTTCGTCTGCCTGGTCATCACATCAGCATTTATCAAAAACACTTAAATCAGATTTGGTTTATTTCTGTGCAACTTTAATCCTAAATTAAAAGAAAGACATTTTATTTGTATCTTATGAAATAAACCTTGCTGACAATAGACTCACATAAAAGTTCACTGACTCCTGAAATCTTGTTGATTTAAGCTATTAAACTGTTGGAAGCCGTGGTAATAAAATGGCTTACGTTTAGTATCATGGTTCCGCACCACTGTGCAACTTAAAACCACTACTCGCACTGGGATGGCACAATGGAAAGAACATTTGAGACTCTTGTGCTGAAAGTGTTCTTGTTCTGTGCAGGAGACCCACCTGTCACTATAAATTTTTTTTTTTAAAAAACAACAAATAAACAAAAAGTCAAAGTGTACTTTTCCAGGCAGCTTGGGCCTTAAAAAATAACCATCTCATAAAATGATGGAATTTTCCACAGCCATCTGCCTCGACCAGTTGGGTGAGAATGATTGGTTATTTAATAGATGGTTATGAACTGTTTTTAAAAGGGGGTGGTTGAGGAGGAGGATGAGATTTGTCCATCTGCGGAGGCTGGTGTAGCAGCGGTGTGCTGAGCGTGGAGCGGGCAGAATGAATGAATGCTGCCTCAGTTATAAAGTATGCTAAGTGTAAGGGCTGGACTTAAGCGATGAACAATTGGACAGAATAGGCCTTGTGACGCCATGACTCCGTGCCTGTCTGAACTAACACAAAGCTCTGTTTAAAAATATATCTGTAGCGTTAAATCTTATTTAATATAATAGTTTCATCTTTTCATTTAAAAGGAAGTATTTGTAAAATTGTAATAGAAATTGTGTGGTTAAACACAGTTATGGGTTTTTATTTTACATTAGTCATTGCGTTAGGCGTTCAAAATTACTGTCCTTCTTCGTAATTTTATTGATGGCTATTGAAGAAATCTGTGAAATAAAAAGGAAAAAATCCATTAAAATTGAAGATTGTTGAGACCTAATAATCTGCTAGTATGATGTTTGTCGGTCCTATCAATAAATTTTAAACTTCAAACACTTCAAATTCATGCAGTCTAAATACAGAGAGAGACTATCCTCTATATATATATACGGGAGTGGGGATACTACCTCAGCAGCATAGCTGGTGGTGACCATATGGACTGAGCATTCCCCATTGAAATCTACACCTATGTGGATCTGCACATAAATAGTTTCTGATTTTGCCCGTGTTTCACCTTTCCGCCAAGTTACATAAAGTTCAGCTGGCTAGTTTTTCTGTAACCTTGCTGACAAACAGGACAGAAAGCATGCCTCCACCTCTGTTCTCTGCTTGGACGAGGAGTTTGAGGAATCGTACTACACCCAAAGTAGAACTGAAATTAGAGGGAATGTAATTAGTTTTATAAAAAACTACGAAAATAATTGAAAGATACTGCATCACCACATTCATATATAAAAAGAGACAATCTTTTTTTTTTTCCTCACTGTCTGACATTAAATCAGACTAAACTTTCCAGTTAGGATTACTAAAATAATTTCCATTTGCTAAATGCCAGAATAATGAGAGACATATTTTTTTAGAGAATGTTTTACTACTTTCTTCAGAAATTTTCAGACACTAAGATTACTATACCTTCAAACTATTTGGGAAAGCCCAGATGATGATTTCATGGCGTTGGGAGCTTCTGATTGGTTAATTGACAACATTTGAGTTAATTGGAGGCACACCTGTGGATGTATTTTAAAACACACCTCAAACACACTTCCTTTAGGGACAACATGGGAAACTGGGTACAATTTCCAGATGCTTGAAGGTTCCACGTTCATCTGTTCAAACAATTATATGCAAGTACAAACACCATGGGAACATCCGGCCATCATACTGCTTCGGAAGGAGACGGGTTCTGTGTCCCAGAGATGAAGTGTTTTGGTGCAAAATGCGTGTATCAACCCCAGAACAAAAGCAAAAGACCTTGTGAAGATACTGGCTGAAGCTTGTAGGACTGTGTTATTATCCACAGTGAAACCAGTCCTGTACCAACATGGGCTGAAAGGATACTCGGAGAGAAAGAAGACATTACTCCAAAAGTAACATCAAAAAGCCAGATTACAGTTTGCAAATGCACACAAGGACAAAGACCTTAATTTCTGGAGACATGTCCTGTGGTCTGATGAAACTAGGATTGAACTGTTTGGCCTTAATGACCATTGTTACATTTGGAAGAAAAAGGGGGAAGCTTGTCAGCCTGAGAACATCATCCTGACTGTGAAGCACGGGGGTGGCAGCATCATGCTGTGGGGGTGTTTTGCTGCAGGAGGTGACTGGTGCACTTCACAAAACAGATGGTATCATGAGGAAAGAACATTATGTGGAATGATTGAAGCAACATCTCAAGACATCAACCAGGAAGTTAAAGCTTGGGCACAAATGGGTCTTCAAATGGACAATGACCCGAAGCATACTGCCAAACTAGAAATTTTGTGGACAGTGCTGAAAGGTGTGTTCAAGCAAGGCGGCTTACAAACCTGACTTCGTTGCACCAGTTCTGTCAGGAGGAATGGGCCAGAATTCCAGCAAACTAATGTGAGGCGCTTGTGGAAGGATACCCAAAACACCTGGCCCAAGTCATACAGTTTAAAGGCAATGGTACCAAATACTAAGGAAATGTAATTAAACTTTCGACTTTGAAGAAAGTAATAAAAAATTCTCTCTCTCACAATTCTGGTGATTAGCAAATATAAATAATTTTGCTAATCCTAACATAGGAATAGGAGTGCCTCCAATTAACTCAAATGTTGTCAGTTAACCTATCAAAAACTTCCAAACCTCTTAGTGTATGTAAACTTCTGACGTTGAAGTCTCTAATGACATCTTTTGGCACGACTGTACAGTGTATGTAAACTTAAGAGGAAAATAAGAGAAACCATTCTGATCTTATTGTAGGTTTATTCGTGTTAAATATTTTGTTGTCGGCAAAACAACACCGTTGATTGTTTCCACAAAAAGTTACTGTTTCATTAGTAAACCAGTCTAGACAGCCAATAAGTCCAATGATATTCCTTTTTGAGTTTTACTTTTATGCAAGGAATCATTTTTGTCATGCAAAGAAAGGTGCCTTTTGGAACAAAACTGGTCATGTTTTGATATCACCAGTTTATAGACATACAGTATTTTTCAGATAATGTGGCAGCAATAGTTTTGCTTTTTTTGTGAACAATATTTTTTTAAATTGCAAATGGAACAGAAGTAACATACAAGTGTTTAAAGTACTGTTGAGTGTTTTGTTCACAAGCTGTTTGCATTTAGCTAAAGTGTGATGTTTTGCACTAATTAGAAGGATGCTAGTTAGCCTACAATGCCTTTGACTATGTGGGGTGGAACATTTTCTATATGTTTGTTCATATTGTGGTCCGACTGGGGCTGCAAGGTGGCGCAGTTGGTTAGCACTGTTGCCTCGCAGCTAGAAGGTCGCTGGTTCGGTTTCTGTGTGGAGTTCTCCCCGTGCAGCGTGGGTTCTCCGGCTTCCTCCCACACAGTCCAAAAACATGTTGAGGTTAATTGGTGATTCTAAATTGT
>NW_007580264.1:0-929 GCF_000690725.1 Stegastes partitus | reverse complement strand
GATATTGCATTACATAGAAAACAACAAACGTAACTTTTTGTATTATGCTTTAATATTTTTAAATGAAGCCGACAGAACAATTGCTACGGTATGGATAAATATCTTAAAGTACGTTGCATTGACATGCAGAAAATTAAACGTGGTACTTGAAATATGAATTGAATGTTCAAAGGAGTTAAAGAAAGTTGTATCTGTGCATTCCATTTTTCAAAAGAACCCAACAAGTTTAGTGAGTAGTTATAAAAAAACAATGTAAGATCTGGTGTGATTAAATAAATGTTGTGGATAGTGTCATAGCACAATCATGTAAAAAGTATAGATAAAAGAATGAATCACAACTATACATGGGATAAGTAAGAAGAAATCAGGGGAAATCGAACGTACTCATCATGAACAAAAGTTATTTTATATTCTGCTGAAGAGTGTCTGAGTGAACTTCCTAACTTCAAATGGCTGCTGTCACAACTGCTATCACAAAAAGTAAGCTTGCTTTGTGAATGACAACAGAGGCTGTTGCTGCTGCTGCTCTTGGAGGTGGCGCAGTGTTAGTTGTTGTTGGAGCTGCTGTGACCATTGTTGTAGCCATTGTTATGGTTGGAGCAGCTGTGATGGTTGCTGGAGTAGTTGGTGGAGCCAATGTTGTTGTGGTTGGAACCACTGTTGTTGTGGTTGGAGCAGATGTCGTTGTGGTTGGTACATCTGTGGCTGTGGTTGGAGCCACCATTGTTGAGGTTGCAGCAGCTGTGATGGTGGTTGTAGTAGTTGTTGCTGTGGTTGGAGCAATTGTGATCGTTCTTAGTGCATGTGTGTTTGTGGTTAGAGCAAATGTCTCTAACTGTCTTTTGTTATGCTTGTGTATGGTTTTTGATGAGGGATCTCTGGATGTGGTTGGACCCACTGTTTCTGTGCTTAGAGAAGCTGTGGTTGTT
>NW_007580263.1:54420-58390 GCF_000690725.1 Stegastes partitus | reverse complement strand
AGAGTGACTAAAGAGCGTCTAAAAACGTTTGATGACAATATTGTTGGACAGTATACTCACAAATTTCTCAAAAATGAATATTCTAGTCAGAACGTTCTTAATTTAATATCGTGTAACATTGTGGAACAGTTTATAAATTCTTAAATTGGGTTCATTCAGCAGCATTCCTAAAATCTCCTCAGAAAATTGCAGCTAGAATGTTCCATCTTTGTTCATATATCACAGTGCAACAATGTCTTTTGAAGTATGTTTTGTGTTATCTAAGGTCACAATAACATCTTCAGAATGTTTTTTTCTTTTCATTATGAAAATGTCTTCAAGAATAACGTTCTATAATGTGTTCCCTCAACAAAAAATGTTCTACCTTGGATACATGACATTTCAAGAATGTGATGTCAGACTTTCTTTATAAAAGAAATTCTGTCATTTTGAAAACATGTTTTGAATGTTGGCTTGAAAACATTCTTCCTTTGTTGTCATGTAACATTGTGGGAACGTTTTACAGATTCTAAAATGTGTTTCCCCCAACACATCCCCAAAACATTCTCAGAACATTACAGGCCAACTGTTCTACCTTAGTTAATATATTGCAGTTCAGGAACATTTAGTAAAGAACAATCTGCCATCTGAGGTCTCGATAACATCAGGAACATCGTTACTTTATCATTGTGGGAACGTCTGATAGAAATAACGTTCTCTAATGTGTTATATCAACAAAAGGCTAAATGTTCCATCTTTAAGATATCACATGACAGGAACTGTCACCTAGAAAACATTTTTTCATCGTCTGTCTGAGAATCTTCCTCTCATGTGACCATGTAACACTGTGGAACATGGTGGGTTTCTGAGATTCTGTAAAGTGTTCCCTTAAGAACATCTACAAACGTCCACAGAACATTGTAGCCAGAATGTTCCACCTTTGTTCATACATCACAGCACTAGAACGTCTTATAAAGAATGTTCTGTCATCTGAAGAAGCTGTATTTTGAGAACAAACCTTCGTGGTTTATTGAACTTTCCAGGATCCCTTGAAGGAGAACTTGGAGAACAAAGTGGTCTTTATATGGGTGACTGGATCGATGCCCCTCAGCACTGTTGTCGTCCTTCTTCTTATTCACATGTGTGGAGGTAACTTAAACTCTCTGAGCTCATGAAAGGTTCTGTTTTCCCAAAGATGAGNAACGTCAACTCTTGTTCACTTAACAGTATCATCCAGCATTAAATCTAATATCACATGTAAATACACCTTAAAGTGAAGCTTTTAAAACAATGAAGACAGAAACAAATCCTACATTTATACGAGGATTTTAGAGACGCTTGTTGTTTTATTATATCTTGCTAATGTTTAATCTGAACCCACTGATCCTCCTCCAATAAAAGTGTTTGTACTTTGAACATGTAAAATAAAAAGGATTTAACTGGGGAAGAAAGCATTTGGCTTTGCTGCCCCGACTGCATGGAATTAACTGCAGAAAGACCTTAACCTGCCAGACCTAATTGCACCTGAAGAACTTTGTAAAATTCTACAAGAAGAAATTAGTCAGTGCTCGTGAATTGAATTGAACTTAACTTAACTCCTGCAATTTAAAATGCCAACATTTGCACTATTTTCAAGGATGTTTTGGATTTGTAAAATTTTTATCCTCGTGTAATTTTATATATCTGAACATTTTATCTGTTTCTTGCTGTATATATCTTGACATGTTGCAACCTTCTTGGCCAGGTCACCCTTTTAAAAGAGATTGTGGATATCAATGGGTCTTAACCTGGTTAAATAAAAGTATTTCACTTTGTTGTGCATTGTTTACATGTAAGTGTATATACATACTGTTGGGGTTCTAGTCGAGAACCTTTATTTTGGTAGTTTTGTTTCCTGTGTGTGTTTTTGTTGTGTTGTGCTTTGCATTTTCAGGCTGGGCGGGTCGTGGCCGAGGAGGACTAACTCGCTCTCCACCACACCTGTCCCTCATCGCAATCAGCGCTGCTTTTAAGCCGGCTTCTTCCCGTGATGCAGCGCCAGACGATTCACTTCCCTGTGAGGGGTAGATCGGCCACGCTTCGTCTCAAGTTCTCGTGCTTGTTGTTTGAGCTGACCTTGTCGTTTCGTCATCCCCTTCACAGCCTCCTCAGTCTGACGTTCCCCCAGCCAAGCCGTTTTGAGTCAACCACCAGCAGCAGCCCTTCGGTTCTCCCCCACTGGATTCACGCGCCGCGAGCACCTTCTCCCCGGAGCACGGATTCCCCCCTCGCACTGGAGCACACCTTGGGAGTCCCCAGAAACCCTCTCACCTCCCCCCACGAAGACCAGCGCGCACCTGCACTCCTCCCTCCTGCTTCCTTGTTATCCTCATTCCTGCCAGGGTCCACTTCTTACAAATTAGGAGCTCACTCCTCACAGAATCCTCTGGCGAACATGGACCCAGCGACCCCCTACACCCTAAAGGAAGCGATTAGTTCCCAAGGGATCCTTCTCGGCAGACATGACCACATGTTGGCAAGAGCAATGGATTTGCTGCAAGAGCTTTCCCAGAGTGTGATACAGCTGACCGCTCAGATGAGCCATCTTGCAGCACCTAGCCAGAGCACTAGCGCTACCACTCTGGTAAGTAACCCTTCCGTTCCTGATCTGCCCTCTCCTCTTTCGGAACCATGGGTTCCCACGACTCCTAACCCCCCAGATATCCCTGTTGATGACTGGAAGTCTCCCTTCTGGGGAACCCGCTTGGCCTTTAAAATGCCACCCGGGGGAAAGCGAGGTTCCCGACGCAGAGGAGGCCCCTAGTCAGCCCCCGTTGGCATTTCATCTCGTGAGCTGGCATCGTTTTAGCTCGATAGAGCCTTGGGACTGGATAATTTCGAGGCCTTCGTACCCAGTTTCCCACCTGAACCTGCTCTCTGTGACTCTAAGGAGCCATTCCCGGGAAGACATTCCAGGAGGAGGTGTGGCTCCCGGCAACGCCAGACCTCGCCGCTCCCCAGCGGCTGCACTTCGCCATTCCCCAGTGTCGCGGAGGTCCCGCCGCTGAGCGTTGCGGAAGTCCCGCTGCTCCCACCAGACCGGTCCTGCATCCTGGCCATCCCTGGGCGGGTCGATGCCGCCACTTAGCTTGTAATTGTGTGAACTGTGCTGTTTAAAACGATTTATTACCTCTGACATGACAAACATGTTTACATCATTAAATCATTATTTAGGAGAGTAATTTTTCAGTATCTGTATTTGAATGTCTTTTTAAAACATCTCTGTACATGTTTGTAACATTTGTGTTGCAGTTGGACATTTTCTGATGATGTGCAGACGAATTGTAAAATTATCCTTCAGAAGGAGAAAGTCCTCTGTATCATTAACTTACACCCGGATGTAAATACATCTTTTTTTAAAAATACCGTAAAACAAAAAAAACATTCATTTTCAGCAAGGCCACAAAAATGAATTAAAAAAAAAACAAAAACCCTGCAGAATACTTAATTGCCCAAAAGCTGTACTTAAGGAAAACGGTGAAAATAACACCACATATCTGTAAAATAAATACATAAATTTCTATTTTTACTGGATTTAAATACTGTAAATAAGTATAAATACCATTTGTAAAAATACTGATTTTAATATGGATGATATCTGCATTTTTGGCCTATGATTAAAAATTTTCATTTCATATTTTTTCTTCTTTTTTTGCAGTTCACATATTAATTATTTTTTCAGTGTTTTGTTTTTCAATCTTTAATTAAATAAATGAAAAGTTGAAAACTTTTACAGGAAAAGATTATTGTTCATCTTATACATTTTAATATGGTGTGCTGATTTCCTACAAAAAGAGAAAGAAAAACTGAAAGAAAGATTACAAACAATACTTTCTAGACACACCACAGTTTAAGGTGAGACTTTTCCAGATGCTGCAGCTTCAAACTAAATGAACAAACCAGTAAAACCAGAGCCTTGACCAGCAGCAGACCAGAGGCTTGACTGTGCAAC
>NW_007580263.1:51807-53845 GCF_000690725.1 Stegastes partitus | reverse complement strand
TGGTGCAGAGAAGCTGAAAACAAAGTGTGTGTTGTTTCTGTGAAACTCTTCATGTTGTCAGAGATCTCATGTAAATTCTAGTAAAGCTGCAGCAGCCAGACAGGAAGAGTGAACACACCTTATCAGGTAACCGTAGACCAGGTTGAAGTCCAGCTGATTGTCCTCCAGGACGTTTACGGTGCAGCTCATGTCAAGACGAAGCAGCTTTAATGCACAAACCAGGTGTGTACAGTAAACTTTTAGAAACTTTCAACTCTTCTACGTTCTGTTGAAGCTTTACTGAATATTACAAATAGCTGAGAATTATCTGACAGGATCATAAAAGATAATATTTCTTGTTTCGGTCTTTAACAGATTTCTACATGTTAGACTATTTATCATAAATACTGGCAGAAGTTCCAGTTTTCCTGCACAGTGTTGTTGTAGCTGCTAAAGGGAACAACCCTCCTTGAACAAACACGACTTTTAACTCGTTGTCTCACCTGGATTTGCAGCAAACAGCCAAACATTCATGTGTTTTGTCATTGCAGCTGATTGTGACTGATCCAGCTACATCCCTGTCATGCATCATAAAGTCATCCTACCTGCCATTACATGGGTTGTGGCTTTTCCGACATGTAAATGTGAGTTTCAGCTCCATATGTATGTACGGCTCCTTGTGGAGTTACAGGAAGAACTGTGCAGCAGTCCTGTCTGCTGCTTTGTTCTTTATTCTTGGCTGTTTCATGAAACACTGTCTAGATACATGTTTGAGTTTCATCTTCAACATGCTGCTGTGCTTTTATGTCCTGTTTGATTTTAGACCCTAATCACAAGGATGAGATGATAAACCGTGCAGACATAAATCTGCCGTTTCAGAAACCTCAGCAGGAGTTTCCTACATCAGAGGATAAGAAGGCAGACGTGGACAAAATGTCAGATCAAGTCAAACCATCACTTATAAAGGTAGGAGAGGAAACAACAAGAGGGAGAAAGAAAATGTTTATTCTGATGTTCAAGTTTCATCCAAGTGCAACATGTTAACAGGAGCTCAAGATTTTTCCAAAACAGTTCTCAGAAAGTTCTGCAACGTTCTACTAATGTTTTCAGTTTTCTTCTTGTTCCCAGAACGTTCTTGTTATCATCAGAGTAACTAAAGATGCTCGAAAAACGTTTGATGATAACCTTGTTGAACAGTTATCCTCCCAAAGTTCTAAAATATGAATGTTACACTGAGAACGTTCTTCCTTTGATATCATTTAACACTGTGGAACATTGTAGGAACGTTTTACAGATTCTAAAATGTGTTCCTCAACAACATCCCCAAAACATTCTCAGAACATTACAGACCTACTGTTCTACCTTTGTTAATATACTGTTGTGCAGGAACATTTAGTAAAGAACAATCTGCCATCTGGTCTCGATAACATCAGGAACATCGTTACTTTATCATTGTGGGAACGTCTGATAGAAAGAACGTTCTCTAATGTGTTCCCTCAACAAATATCACATGACAGGAACTGTCACCTAGAAAACATTTTTTCATCGTCTGTCTGAGAATCTTCCTCCCATGTGACCATGTAACACTGTGGAACATGGTGGGTTTCTGAGATTCTGTAGAGTGTTCCTTTAAGAACATCTCCAAAACGTCCACAGAACATTGTGGCCAGAATGTTCCACCTTTGTTCATATATCACAGTACTAGAATGTCTTATAAAGAATGTTCTGTCATCTGAAGAAGCTGTATTTTGAGAACCAACCTTCCTGGTTTATTGAACTTTCCAGGATCCCTTGAAGGAGAACTTGGAGAACAAAGTGGTCTTTATATGGGTGACTGGATCGATGCCCCTCAGCACTGTTGTCGTCCTTCTTCTTATTCACATATGTGGAGGTAACTTAAACTCTCTGAGCTCATGAAAGGTTCTGTTTTCCCAAAGATGAGACGTTGCCAACAGCTGTAACTTTAAACAGGATGAACACATGAATCTGAATGTTCTCAGGCTTTTATTGTGAAATGCTCAAAGTGAACGTCATGTTCTTGTCATTTCAGCTGGTTTGG
>NW_007580263.1:49653-51222 GCF_000690725.1 Stegastes partitus | reverse complement strand
AATACATCAGATTACAGGAACGTTATAAAACGTTTTGTATGAAAGAACGTTCTGTCATCTGAGGCCTCGAGAACATCTGGAAAACATTTGTTGAATGTTGGATTGAAAACATTATTTTTGTTGTTATAGAACATTGTGAGAATGTTTAACAGAAGATTTTTTTTTTTTTTAATTTTGTCCCATCAACAACTTTGTCACGTCACTGCAGGCAGAATGTTCCACCTTTGTTAACATGAAGCAGTACAAGAACGTCTTATGAACGTTTTCTGATCTGAAGTCCTGAGAACGTCCTTCCTTTGGTATCAGGGTGGAAACATCTTTTAAAAGAACATTCCAGGATGTGTTCCCTCAACAGAAATATAAAATGTTCTGCCACCTTTGTCAATACGTCAGATTACAGGAATGTCTTATAAAAACAATAAGAGTTTAAAAATGTAGTGAAACAGTTGTTTTTATATGAAATGTTCTACTTTAAGTAATTTTGGTTTCTAAACGTAACCAAGCTTCTAACATGTAGTTTCTCTGTGAAAATCCAAACCAAAGGTTGGCGTTTTCTTTAAACTAACTGGACAGTTTTGGTGTTGAAATCAAAGCAACAATGAGAGAAATGTCAAAGTAAAAAAAAACAAACAAAACAACACAAAACAACACAAATGAATGAAAACTTCAGATCTGGCCATTGTGGACACAGGTTTGGTCAAATGCTATCACAGTAGTGACTGTTATAAAAATAACTGGTATGTATTGTTTTAAGATTACAAACATTTCTGTCTGTGATGTTGATTTTTCACTTTGTGTCTCCACAAAAGGTGAGAAAGCAGAACTGGAGTCTGAGAAGAACGACCTGGTTACGAAGCTGATGGAGGTGAAGACCGGACTGGAGGAGTGGACGAACCAACTCAGAGTCTACCTGGAGGCCATCGAGAAGGAGAAAGTAGAAAACAAACAGAAGCTTCAGTCGGTGGAGGAAGAAATAACTGAGAGAGAGGCTACTTTTGACAAACCTGAAGAGCTGGTAAGGGAGAAAGAAAACTTGTTGATGGATCAGTGGAAACTGGACCAGAGAAAGAAAGATACCAAGAAACAGATGCTGAACATTGACAAACTGATGGAACCCATAGAGATCCAGGTTGATCGAATACAAAGACAGAATGAAGACGAAGCGCAAAACTGACTTAGAAGGAAGAAAGAATAGAGATGATTCAGTTTGTGGTATTTAACCCACTGAACTCCAAACAGTGTTTGTTTTTTGTTTTTCCTGCAGCTCTGTGGAAATAGAACCACCATGAAGGAGACAAAAATGTCTCCTGTGCAGTATAAACATGTTATAACGCCATGAATCAATTTTCAATTTTCTTCATTGTAGTTCTTTTATCTTCTTCTTCTTCTTTTTACTGAAATCTAAAGTCCTGCACCACTGTGGAAACAGAACAACCATGAAGAAGGACACAAACATGTCTCCTGTGCAGTATAAGGGTCAGGGTTATGCACTATTTTGATGATTTATTTTACAAAATCCAGAACAAACCAGGAACCAACATGTCCAACATGTGTCCAAGTGCTCACATG
>NW_007580263.1:40097-49629 GCF_000690725.1 Stegastes partitus | reverse complement strand
TTTTAACATTTTGTGGCTCAGAAACGTTGTGTAATTATCAAACCTGTGTTCAATTCACCAAAATCTAAAAGATCAAGTTGTAATGGTTCCCATACAGTGAATGTGGACCTACAGAGGAACTGATTGATGCTCTCCAGGACTGGAAGGTAAAAATATTCATATCTGAATGAGGAGAAAGTCGAACAGCAAGAACAAACCTCAAAACAATCAAATCTGTAACCACATGAGGAAAAGTTGATCATTGAAGCATCAATCTGGAACAGAGCTAAGAAGGACATTTTATCAATAAATTCAGTCGTGTGAACTTTTTACTTGATTGACATTTACTAAGTGTTTGTTGTCTTTGCCCGACGTAGTCAAGTCTGTGAACATCTGTGTGTTGAGCACTGAGTGTATCCGTCATGTCCTAAACAGAGGTTTGTTTTCTGCAATAAAATTCTTTTTACACTTAAAATATTCTGTTGATTTCATGTGAATAAAAAAATAAAAAAATAAAAGAATGGCAATCCAGGAGCAAAATGCACCCGTGAAAAAAAGTTAAAATGCCTGAAAATTAATGTTGTCTTTCCTTTTTTTCAAGAGAAGCTTTAAATACAGTAAAAGTTTTACAATGAAACATCGTAGAAGAACAAATTATCATTTTGAAAAACACAGAAGTGAAAAGTATAGTGTGTGTATATATATATACTCTGGATCCCTTCTTCCATTTGTTGGACATTTTTCATAAGATGATGAAGCTCTTTCATACAATGAAAACATCAGCTCTTAAAATTTTGTGGTTTAACTTGTAGAGTTTGATGTGCTTTTTTTTTTGTTATTTTTATTTAAAATCAGTTTTGTTTCTCAGTAACACACGTTTGGAGGCGTTTTGCAATAAAAATCCAGTTGTTTGATATTTTCATAGCATTTTCTATGCAATGTTTAGTTCACCGATTATAAAACATGTCTGTGTGTACTTAAACAGAACTGACAGTTTTAATTTTTTAATTATGTGAACATATGCGTATTGTTTGCTGAGTGTGTTTATCATGGCCAAAACAGAGGTTTGTTTACTGCAATAAAAAATATTGTTGCACTTAAAATATTGTTCTGTTCATTTCGTGTGAATAGAAAAATAAAAATTAAAAAATTAAAAATCAAAAAGAATGGCAATCCAGGAGCAAAAAAAGCAACGGTGACAAAAGTCAAAATGCCTGCAAATAATGTGTTTTCTTTTTTTTCAAGAGATGATTTAAAGACAGTAAATGTATTAGAATGAAACATCGTAGAAGAAGAAATAATCATTTTGAAAAGCACAGACATTTGATGTACAGTATGTAATTATACATGTATATATGTGTGTGTAATTGTATCGTATGTAATATGCGGCTTCAGACTTCACCTCAACAAAGAAAAAATAATGTCAAGTCATTGTGTAAAGCTTAGTTATGTAAAGTTATGTGAATCTAGTTTTCTTAGTTTCATGGCCTCTTTACTTCTCGCGAATGATTACAATTGACTACAGCTGCTGACTCCTCTGAGCCAATAAAAAAAGGATTCATTTGATCCCCTCACTAGACTCATCCACAAACACTGCAGTGGGAAAGTCTGAGGAGCTCAGCAAAGATCTGGAAAAACAAATCACTGACTTGAACAAGTCAGAAATTCAATTGGATATTAGAAGATGGTAGCGTGCAGCAGTGCAGTGGCTGCTCAAACTCCTGGGACGAAGCTCACCCTAAGTGATTTATAGGTATATTCTAAGACCAGTTTGTCGACAAACATAAGTGATGAACCGGGGCACCCTCCCGGACCCAGACCTGGGGGGGGGGCTCGCCGGAGAGCGTCTGGTGGCCGAGCCTTGGGGCCCTGTGGGGCTCGGTCGGGCACAGCCCGAAAAAGCAACACGGGGCCACTACCCAGAGGACCCACCACCCTCAGGGCAGAGGATCGGGGTCGGGTGCTATGCCCACCGGGTGGTAGGCAGGAGCGGGCGCCCTGGCGTACCGCCCCCTGGTGGTGTAGATGAGCTCTGGGGACATGGAATGTCACTTCACTGGTGGGGAAGGAGCCTGAGCTGGTGCCGGAGGTGGAGCGTTGCCGGATAAACACAGTCGGGCTCACCTCCACACACAGCAAGGGCTCCAGAACCAAACTCCTGGAGAGGGGTTGGACACTCTCCTTTTCCGGAGTTGCTCACGGTGAGAGGCACTGGGCAGGTGTGGGGATACTCACAAGCCCCCGGCTGAGTGCCGCCTTGTTGGAGAATGAGAAGGTCGCCTCTCCGCGACTGCGTGTTGCAGAGGGGAAAACTCTGACTGTTGTTTGTGCTTATGCACCGAACAGCAGTTCGGAGTATTCGGCCTTCTTGGAGTCACTGGGTGGTGTCCTGGAAGGGGTGCCACCTGGGGACTCCATCGTTCTCCTGGGGGACTTCAATGCTCGTGGGCAATGACGGTGAAACCTGGAGGGGTGTGATTGGGAGGAACAGCCTGCCTGACCTGAATCTGAGCAGTGTTTTGTTTTTGGACTTCTGTGCCAGCCACGGATTGGCCATAACAAACACCATGTTCAAACATAAGGTTGCTCATAAGTGTACTTGGTACCAGAGTACCTTAGGCTAAAGGTCGATGATCGACTTTGTAGTCATATCATCAGATCTACGGCCATATGTTTTGGACACTCGGGTGAATAGAGAAGCAGAGCTGTCAACTGATCACCACCTGGTGGTGAGTTGGATCCGATGGCGGGGAAGGCTGCTGGACAGACCTGGTAAACCCAAACGCGTAGTGCGGGTGAACTGGGAATGTCTGACAGAGGCCCCTGTCCGTGGGGTCGTCAATTCCCACCTCCGGAAAAGTTTTTCCTGCATCCCGGGGGCGGTTGGGGACATGGAGTCAGAGTGGTCCATGTTCCCCAAGCGAAGGAGTTGAACTATCTCGGGATCTTGTTCATGAGTGAGGGGAAAATGAAACGCGATGTGGACAGGCAGCTCGGTGCGGCATCAGCAGTAATGCAGGCGCTGTACCGGACCATCGTGGTGAAGTGGGAGCTGAGCCACAAGGCGAAGCTCTTGATTTACCATCCATCTATGTCCAAACCCTTACCTATGGACACGAGCTTTGGGTCGTGACCGAAAGAACAAGATTGCGGATTCAAGCGGCTGAAATGAGTTTCCTCCGCAGGGTGGCTGGGCTCAGCCTTAGAGATAGGGTGAGGAGCTCAGACATCCAGAGGGAGCTCGGAGTAGAGACGCTGCTCTTTCGTGTCGAAAGGAGCCAGTTGAGGTGGTTTGGACATCTGGTTCGGATGCCTCCAGGGAGGCTTCCTCTGGAAGTTTTCTGAACACGTCCACCTGGGAGGAGACTCCAGGGCAGACCCAGAACCCGCTGGAGAGATTATATCTCTCGGCTGGCCTGGGAACGCCTCGGGATCCCCCAGGAAGAGCTGGAAAGCGTCGCCAGGGGAAAGGAGGCCTGGGACGACCTGCTCCACCTACTGCCCCCACAACCCGACCCCGGATAAGCGGAAGACAATGGATGGATGGATGTTTTCTCTGTAGCAGCCTGTAAATCATTATTTTAAATCTGTTCTAAAAGCACAACTTCAATAATTATCTTTAACAGTACAAAGGCTTTAGTCAGAGATATTTCTGTTTTTATACAGTTTTTACTAAATATTTAAAGTACAAAACTAAAAGCACAGCTGTTTGCAGTGTTAAGATTGTATGTGGACAGACCAGATGGGTGTCTACACACCTACATGTACAGAAAAGATTGCATCGATTAACATGTTCAAAGTACAAACACTTTTATTGGAGGAGGATCAGTGGGTTCAGATTAAACATTAGCAAGATGTAATAAAACAACAAGCGTCTCTAAAATCCTCGTATAAATGTAGGATTTGTTTCTGTCTTCATTGTTTTAAAAGCTTCACTTTAAGGTGTATTTACATGTGATATTAGATTTAATGCTGGATGATACTGTTAAGTGAACAAGAGTTGACGTTACAGGTACGTCAGGAATAACCACACCTCGGTTCATTTCATACGACCAAAGTCCAAACCTTGTTATCAGCTCACTGAGAGGAGACGACGCTTTGACGCTCTGAACAGGTATTTGAGGTTTTCTTCATGTATTTAAGACTTTATTGGAGCTGCTGTCACGGTTTCCAACACTTTGCTGTTATANTTTGTTTCTCAGTAACACACGTTTGGAGGCGTTTTGCAATAAAAATCCAGTTGTTTGATATTTACAGAGCATTTTCTATGCAATGTTTAGTTCACTGATTATAAAACATGTCTGTGTGTATTTAAACACAACTGACAGTTTTAATTTCTTTGGATGTTAAAATCAATCAAAAATTTACATACACCTGTAAAAAGTTTGTACGTTTAATCACAACAGTCTTCAGTTTCCAGTGATTCCTATCAGTCCTAATTTTCTGTGATGGAATCATTGAAACACATGAAGCTTTGGCACAACAAACACAAACAGACAAACAATCGCTTATTTTCTGTTTTTCATAGATTTTGGAAAATATGAAAAGCCTGCTGGGTTATAAATAAAGGAACAGAATGATCAGTGATGTAGGAAGTTGTGTTGATCAAACGCTCTTCTCGTCACGACCACCAAACCTCTCGTCAGCAGATCTGATGGACGACAGCTGCTGACTCCTCTGAACATAAAAGACTCTGTGATTTGAAATACTATATACTGCACTGTAACCATGATGATTGTGCGATTAAATTTAAAGTAATGATTCTTAAAATGTGTTGTGTGACCAAATGATCAACAGTGTTAAGGTTAAGCCAATGATTCTACATATTATAATCGAGTTAAGATGTTTTTGTGGTTCTTAACAGAGTTCATGATGATGTTAAAAGAGCAAAAGAGGACAGCGTCCTTAAAGACAGGGCATGACTGGTCGAGTCATGTCAAGACACTCGTCACAGGATGTTCACGGGGTGAACTCATTGCTAGAGTAGTTTGTGGATCCTCTTTAGATAAACAGACGTTCCTCTTCTGGTGAGCAGATATATCCAGTACATCCTGTGTTGGCCAAACGGTGTCCGTTCCTGTTCCCAAAGATGGAATTAGGTGTTGCACAGAAGGATGAAACTCATCATGACTCAGAGGTGGAAAGATGGAAACATCTATGAAGAAATGTGTGTGTAATAATGAGTGTGTGTTACTAGCAATCAGTTAATGTGTGGGAGAGAGGGCTGTAAAACAGTATCAAAGAGAGAGACAAGAAAACAACTGTAGGAGATCGCTTCGGGGGGAGAACACTCAGATGTCGTTCTGACCAGAAGACTGAGGGATGCTTGTGGAACTCTTAGAACAACTGGAGTTCTTAGAACGTTCTTCTGTTCAGTGTGTACGCATTGGAGGAGCCACGACAGGACTGTAGTACAACAGAAGAGGAGCAGCAGAACCCTTTTCTGAGTTCTGCCAGAAGAACAGCTTCCCTTACTTCCCTAACTAAATGCAAAAACCAACTGCAGTTGTGATTGGAGTTGCTACTCTTCATCTCCCCCTGGCTGGAGGACTTTATCCACGTATCGGGGCCCTGGACTGGGTCGCTGCTCTGCAGGAAGGGGGTCTCTCCTAGCTCAGGACAAGACGGAGCCGAGTTGATCAGTTCTGGCCGGGCTGTTGGGCTCTCTCCCTCTCCAGATTAATTATTGGGTTTTTAGTTTTAGTCCGAGATGAGCACAATTTATAATATTGCTTTTAATTAATTGGGTCTCATCACATTTTGATAAACTGAATGAATGATCAAACGCTGTTGCTCTGCCCCTGCTAAAGATTTGCAACAAACATATAATCCTGCATTTAAAGTATATTTGGTCTGAAACTCCTTTAAATCATTCCTGAGTATCTGATGGTGGTAAAAGGTTAGACAATTGTGTGCACATGATCGTTAGTGGTTCTTAACGGTTATTCTAAGTCACAAGTGAAATAGTATTTAAACATGTCCCTGGGGTTAGTTGTGCCAAACCTCTAAATTTTAACCTAACAAATCACCAAGTGCTCGATCCATTCAGAGGAAAGCTGCCACCAACAGGCGTGTCTGGTGGAGTGATTTGACGACTGAGGCCACTTAGTTGGGTCAACTATTAGAGGAAGCGAGGTAGACGTCTGGATTAAGGCAGTTAGAAGCTGGGCGAGGTTCCTCCACACCAGCTTAAGCAGTTCTACAGAATCCTCGTCGGTCAAGAACCTGTAGGCAGTCAGAACTTAGCCCTAGGAACGGAGAGCTGGACCAGTAGCCCTGTACGGGGTGATACCGGCGCGGAACAACAGTAAATAAAAGTTAAATAATAATAAGAATAAATCAAGATATGTGATTTTATTTTCACAGTTTTTCTTTAACTACAGCTTTTGGACTATAAGGTATTCTGCAGTGTTTTTGTATTTTTGTGGCCTTGCTGCCAAAACTGTAGTTTTCTGACAGTAATTTTATTATTTTATTATTTATTTATTTTTGTATTTCATACATCATCACATTTCATGTGTGATATGTATTTAGAGAATATATTATTCTCATACATATTTCAATAATCTGTCTATCATCACTGAATCTCAAACTACACAATATTGTTGTTTTTCCTTGAAGAGATTTTGCAACTTCAGATGTTTTTTCTCTTCAACACACTCAAAGACAAACTCTGTAGATTTGTTCTAAAACAATGACTTCAGGAAGGATCAGTGCTTGTGGAGACAAAAAATAATCTTTATAGACTTTATTTGAATTTGTACAGAAGATTGATTAAATCTCTAACGAACACAAACCAAACGAAGATGTCAAACAAAAGCAATCACAAATGTTGCAAACATGTTCAGAGACGTTTAAAAGAACGTATTCAAATACATATTTGTAAAAGTCGCTCTCCTATTAGTTCTTTCATGATTTAAATGTGATCATCTCGTCATTCAGCTGCACTCAAAGGTAATAAATCATTTTAAACTGCACATTTCACAAAACTACTTTCAAGTTTAAAAGTTGCAAAGATTAACGTTTTTATTTAGAGTAAAAAAATCAATCCCAAGATTTATGTGGGTGAAAAGGAATCAAAAGGAGGAGGATGAAGACAACGTGATGGGAGAGGAGCTGCCCGAGTAAAAGAAGTGTCAGTATTGATGTTCTTGTTATCGTGCTGTCCATGGAGGGACAAGCTCTCTGTTCTCAGACAGTTTGTCTTTGTCTGGTCATGTGATTGCTTCATGTTTCTGTTTCATACGTCACAGCAGTGTAACGTCCTGCATCAGTAGCGGATCTCTCTAAGCTCTCCGTCACGTTCTCACAGACTAATAATTCCATCATTTTATCAATATTTATCTGCTGTTGGTCATAAATTCTCTTTATTTCATCCCATTTCCATTCAGTGTGTAGCAGCTCTTCTTTTCGTCTCACCAAATACTCTGGTTTGTCAAAGTTTGCTTCTCTCTCTTTTAATTCGGCCTCCACTGACTCAAGCTCCTTCTTGTTTGTCTTCTTGTCTTTCTCGACGTTCTCAACTTTCTGTCTGACATCACCCGTCTGCTTCTCCAGCTCTGTCTGCAGTTTATTCAGCACTCTAACTGTCTGTTTCATCACTCTAACCATCTGTTCCATCACTCTAACCATCTGTTGCATGCCATCATTATTTGTTGTTCCACATGTAAATAGTGGAACTCTGCGCTGTGACTGATCATGGACTCTAAGCCCCTGGTCCACGTCCTCATTCTCTGGTGTTCCACGATCAGGTGATGAATCGCTGTCGTTTGACCGATCACTGCGAGCTGTTTTGAAGAAAATACAACACACTGATCAACACAGAAACACAGAACAGTGATATATTAAGATGGCAAACAAGATTCAGATCAGGTCAGATGTTTTCTTCCCCTTTTTTACAAACATGAAATACTTCATGTTTAGGATGAGCTGCATTGTGAAAATAAAAACACAATATAATGTTCAATGTGTCCACAGCACAGATTTAAATCTAAAAAGATCAATAACATCATCAAGGAACACCAGAGATTTGCTCTGAGATATGCAGGTTTGATATCTGATCACTGTGACTTACGTTTACATTTCCTCATGATGATAACAGCTCCTCCAGCACCAATAACTATTCCAACGACGACACAAGCCATACCGATGATAATAACAGTGTTTACAGGGTAACAAGATTGGTCCTTTTGGGCTGAAAAATAACAACACAAATGTGAAACANAACTTTTCTGTCAAACTTCAGACAAAATTCAGTATTCTGAGTGTAAAGTGAGATTTTAGACAAAAGTCAAAGTTAATTTTAGGTTTAAAGACTTACTTCAGAATTGTATAAAAAACTCATAACCGTGAGTTTTATTTCAGAATTTTATGTTTAAGTCAGACTTCAGACAACAGTAAGAATGAATTCTAAGTTTAAAAATAAAATTAACCTAAAAAGAGTCAGAATTCCGACTTTACTGTTATGATCTGAGTTTTAAAGTCAGAAATCTGAGTTTAAAGTCAGAATTTCGAAAAGTTCAGATTATATTTTAGATTTAAATGCAGGATTTAGAATTTTAAAAAGTCAGAATGTTAAGCTTAGAGTCAGACGTCTGACAACAGAACAAGTTCTTAGTTTAAAGACAGACAAGATGATTTAGAATTCTGACTTTAAAGTTGCATTCTTATTTTACAGTCAGATTTCAGACAAAAGGCAGTATTCTGAGTTTTAAGTACAACTCCAGACTAAAGTCAGAATAAATCCCAAGATTAAAGACAGACTTTAGCTCCAAAGTGTCAGAATTGAGCATAAAGGTGGAATTTCAGGTTAAAGTCAGAATTCTGACAAAATCAAACTTGAAACAACAGAATGAGTTCTGAGCTTAAAGTAAAAGTTCAGAGTTGAAGAAAGTCAGAATTCTGGGTTTAAAGTCAGAATAAAGTTCAAAACAGTCAGAATTCTGGGTTTAAAGTCAGAATAAAGTTCAAAACAGTCTGAATTCTGGGTTTAAAGTTGGAATCTCATGTTTAAAGTGAGAACTCTGACTTTAGCTTCAGAATTTTGAGAAAAAAGTCCCAATTCTAAAAATGAGCCAGAACTCAACCCAACTCGTCCTTCAGTTCTTTGACTGTTTAGAAAAGATGAAACTAAGTAGAAAGCTGCAGCAGCACAAATCAACACAGTCTCATGGCAATTTGTTAAATAGTCATGAAATTGAATCTATTGTTTCGTGTCCTGGGACACAATTTGTCCAACTTTTTCGTGTTTCCCACCATGAATTTCAAGCCAATACGTTTCAATTGGAATTATCTTTCGTGTCTGGGACACGTTTTTCCCATCAGACAGTATTTGGGGGAAATTAGCACTCGTTGCTAAGGCAACCCTGTTAGCGTCGGCGTGCAGCCTCACCGTAGACCCAGAAGACATCTGTCCAATAGGATCTGTAATGTTTTTGTGTGTACAGTAGGTGGCGGTAATGCACCTGAGCGTTGGATGTGAACCGCCAAATCAACAGAAGAAGCAGCAGCTAGGCTAGGCTAGGCTAGTAGCAAATGTAGCCAGCATCGATGA
>NW_007580263.1:15605-27306 GCF_000690725.1 Stegastes partitus | reverse complement strand
GTTTAATATCTGAGAGGTGAAAAGTCAACTTCACTGTAACATCATAGCATTTCATCAAATCCCCTCTGTGGCCACCGCTCAACACCAGAACTAGGAAGCATTAGTGACCATATTTCATATTTGGTCAGATAATGAAAGAGCAGAAGTTGAAGATGTTTGTGGATCTTAAAGGTTTTGAGAAGTTTTGGTTTCCAAGCAGCAGAATTCATTGTCTGTTAGCAAAGACATGGATATGAACAATGAAAACTGTAACCAGTTAAGAAATGTGTTTACTGTCCTACAAAAATGATGTGAGCTTGAATATTGGTTTAGTTTTTTGTTGTACAGTTAATATGTAAACTATTTGTTTTTATGTTATTAAAATCTCAGTAGATGCAATCTGTCATTTAACAAAACATGAATATTTGTTAAAAAAACATCTTAATGGACATACGTTTCTTTTCAAACAATTATCTGAAAACTTGCAGGTTTTTTTTTTTGCTGATTTAAAGACAGTAATATACGTACAAGAAATTAGCTAAACAGTTTGCATCAACGTCTTGAGTTCAGACTATCTACGGACAGTAAGTTGCTCACTAATGCAAAGTCAGCTGTTCAACAGCTTTCTCGTGTCGTGTTAGAGCATCGTTTGTGTGATCGGGTTTTAATCACCATCATCATGAACAAGAGTTTCACATGCCGATTTACTAATTGTTTTAGGAAGGTTTATCTCAATCGATAAAGACTGTTTATCTTGCAGTTGTGCTTTCATTAAGTAGGTCAAGTGAATTACTTTTCAGATTGTGTTCAGAAATTCAGTACGTGGACTGATTTCCTCTCTCAACCTGTACGAACTCAAAAGGATCCTCAGTTTGTTCATGTGAGTAAGTCCATGACTTGGTCCGAGAACCAGCGGGTCTCGGACATAACGTCCGGTATAGAAAACGGGTGGATCGGCTTGTTCAGAGATCCTGAGCTTTGCTGGTCTGATGGGAGCAGCTTCTATCAGGGTTCAGTCCCGTTTGGCTCAGTGACAGTCTTGTGTGGTTACACATCTCTGTACCGAGAGATGAAATGGATGCTCATGAGACGTCAAGTTAAGCTTCCGTCTGTGTGCTACAGCCTCCAAGGTGAGAGTTTGACCTTTATTCACTCACATTCATGTGCTTGATGTCACTACAGCAGTGTGTTTTGCACTAAATATTGATAGTAATGGAATCATTAATGAAATATAAACAGTGTTTATTGGGATTTTTCTCTGGTTTTGGACACTTTAGGATAATTGAACATGCCACAGGTCAGACTGATCCAGAAACATTACTGCTGTTCCTGAGAAACAAACGTAACAGAAGGTTCAAGGTCAATATCATGTTTACCCGACGGGCTGGTTTTGAAATTTGCTAAAAGTATTATTTAAATTCCATAATTTTAATTGCACAATATGAATTCAAATCATTTATCTGGATAACCTTGCCAAGAAGTTAAGCGATAGTTCAGGCTGGTGGTGCTTGGAGGTAGTTAGTAATGTAAATGAAGTGGTGATTAATTTTGATAATTACTTTATATCTGTAATGAAAAGAAAACAAGAAATCTGCCCTGTTTGTACATCCATCTGTCTTCAAGCAGTGCCTGCATGGTATCATCTTATTTGTTGCATTTGCATGGATGGCCTGAAAATACGCCACGTTGGACGGCGTGCTGTTACAAAAACCCATTTCCATACAGTAATCCACTGCAGCATGTTTGCATACAGAGAGCAGACCAATGATCTTTGTGAGCAGGACGGCAATTTCCATAGATTTCTATTATTAAGGCAGAGCCTCCTTTCCCTGTCCACAGAGCTGCATCATGATGGAGGGCGTCTGGCTGGGTGTCTGGTGTCTCTCAGGTCAGTCCACTATTCATTGTTAAACAGCGCGTGTGATTGGGTAATAATGGAAGAAAAGTACTTTGTTAATTTGAAGTTCTGTGTTTTTGTGGCAGGGTGGCTCATCCTCCCCGTCTGCCCCCTCCGTCACTACTACTTTGTCGACAAGCCTTTGACTTGGAGTGAAGCTCAGACCTACTGCAGACAGAAATACACAGATCTGGTCACCATTGAAAACGCGGCAGTGATGAGTCAAATCCAGGAACTGGTGTCATCTTCTCATCACAACACCGGCTTCTGGATCGGTCTGTACAGTACAATCAACTGGAAGTGGTCGGACGGGTTGGCAGGGAGCGGAGCCAACTACCGGAACTGGAGCAGCAAAGGACACGTATTTGCCATGAATAGATTCTGCGTGTATTCAAAGCATTCAGCGTGGTTCACTCGTGACTGCGGAGCACTTCAATATTTTGTCTGCCAGAACAGTAAGGACATAAATGACATAACTTTAACAACAAGTGCATTTTGGAAAATAATGTTTGTATTCAACCTTAAACAAAAATCAATTTGCTCAACAGTTTGCATCAATATTTGGAGTTTTTAATGTTTTATGTCCACCCAACAAACTATGTTTAGTTTAGGGAATGTACTTTTTCCATCTTGTATTTTTAACTACATTCGTTTATGCTACCAAAAGTTACATAAATTAAGTCGTTCAAAACAGTGTAGCCACATCATCGAAGAGCATCTTTTGTGTGTTAATTAGCATAATCATGAATGCAAGTTTTTAAATTGACACACTGACAAATTTAACTGCTACTTTTTTTTTGTTTTTTATTTTTTTAGGAAGCTTCATCTGAATCTAAAAAGCAGTTTTTATCTTGTAAATGCGCTTGTTGTTGAGTGATGGGAACAGGTCACCATGTGAACTCATCTCCCCTGTCAAGCCACAGGAATCCAAGAGAATCGGCAGTTTGTTCGCGTGACGACGCCCATGAACTGGTCCACTGCGCAGGCGTACTGCAGGGAGAACTATGCCGACCTGGTGACTGTGACCAGCGCCGACGAGAACCAGCAGGTCTGGAAGCTACTGGCCCATTTGGGATTTGTATGGCTCGGCTTATTCAGAGATCCTGAGCTTTACTGGTCTGATGGGAGCAGCTTCTCCTGGTCCAACTTCATTCCATTTGGAACCTTAATGGGCTGGCAGACAGTCTTGTGTGCTTTCACGTCTGTGAAGGAAGAGATGCAATGGAGGCTCAAGAGCTGTGAAGCAAGGTTACCGTTTGTGTGCTACAGCCCTCATGGTGAGTGTTTGACTGACCTTTTGTCAGTCTTTTGCATTCATGGGCTTGATGTCACTAAAGCAGCTCCACGTGTTTCTGGTCTATGTTTCTAAACAGTCACAAGGCAGGTGGTGAAGCTGAGGATCGAACTGGACGACTCCTCTGTGGATCTGAACAACCCTGCCGTCAAAGAAGAACTCCTGAAGAAGGCAAGTGTCCAAACTCCACCCTGAGATGCCAGAAACATTCAGAGTAGATCAAGTTTTTAGAATGTCCCTAGTTATCCTGTCTTTAAGAAAAACAGTGTGGGGGAAATAAAAAAAAAAAGAAAGAAAACATGACTAGAACACATTGCAGAACTTTCTCAGAACGTTTTTTGGAATGATTTCCGCCATGTTTGTCCTCCAGCTGCAGGCCAGGCTGGAGGAGGACGGAGTGAGCGGAGCCGCCCTGAAGTGGAGACAACAGCCTGACGGGAAAGTGTTCCACAAGGAGGAGGATGAAGGAAACCCGCCTGCATGTTAGCGGAGCTCCTCAGACACCTGCGTGTTCACCAAAGTGCAACGGCGCCCTCTTGTGTTTGAACTGGTGAATTACTGCCTTTGACTTTGTGGTGTTTTTCGTTGGCTCCTGCTACTCACCGGTTTTGTGTGCTTCCTTTCACAGCAAACTCTGGAGCTGTGCTACTAGTTTTTAGTGTATTGGTTTTTAGCTCGCAGCTTTATTTGTATTTCTGTTTTTTTGCAGAGCAGCTCTTGATGCATTGTATCTGCTGTGTGTGTTTGAATCATTTAAACTAACTAAATAAATAATCTAAGAAAAAGTCAAGTCTGTTTCGTGTGAGGAATGTTCTTCTTATGCATCCTGTAATGTCACATTTGGTGCTTCCACTCATTATTGAACAGCTGAGCAGCTCTTTACCCTGCAGGGAGGGTCACCAGAGTTCAACCAGCCAGTCCACATGAGATTTAGAGGCAGCTTGTATAATATTACCATGAATGATAACCACAATGCTGCCAGATGGTTTTTATTTGTTTATCAGTCTCTAAGCTCACCGGTGTCAGAATGGAGTCATACTAGTGAACTGAACTGTGTTCTGTCTCTATCAAACCTAACAGTTCTAGTTCTTCGTGATGCATTTTCAGGTCATGTTCGAAATCTCAGCTATTCATATTTAATCACAACAGCCACATTTAATAAACATCCCACTGCCATGTATGTACTTTAAATATGTAAGCATTGTCCAGAAATGTGCGACTGACATGATCGTCTCATGAAGTCACAGAAATAGTTCCACAAAGGCAGAAAACGAATCTGAAAGAAGTCCAAGTCTGAGGCTTTTTCACATCCGCAAATATGACCAAGCACGGCATGAATCGGATGTTCATGCTGGAACCTCCCTTCAGAAAAACTCATCACCAGAGAGGTGTCGTCAAAATGTATGTCCAACCATCCAACAAGCATTCCTCAGGTGTCACATGCTGGCTCTTAGCCACTACATTGTAGTGCACAACTCCTGTGGGTTCAGATGTCTCTAGTCACATTATCCACAAACTCAAAGTCTCCACAAGTCACCTTAAGATGAGCCTTGTGTTACAAAAGCAGTGCAGCCTCAAACAATCATCAAATTAAACGCCATCCACCTCACTTTAAATTACCTGCAGAAGACTGTGCCAGAAGGAGGAAAGTATGAAGGAAAAGCAGCGCTCGAGAGTCCCCGAAGATCATAAATAGATATAAATACTGAAACTTCATAGACGAAAGCATGTCTGCTCTATGCTGACTTGTTTCTCTTGCCGCACATTTTTCCCGCCGGTATGAGAGTTAAGTTTCAAAGACTTCCCTTGAAACACAACTTGTTCAGATGTTTCATTTATCTCAAAGTTGGAGTCACTGCACTCTGCACATTTTGGCAATTGTTGTTTTCATGCATTTTCTTCTTTAGCCAATTTCAGAACTTCGAAAAAAAAAAACAAACATGCAGAACTTTCACCCAACGGTAACTCTGGACTCGGGAAACCTCATGGTGAAAAATGTACTTATCTGGATCTGATGCAGTGAAGATCTTTTTCCTTTCAGGCACCAAATTTACCAAATGATGCATTTCCACATAACTAAACTCAATGTGTCAAACTGTTGTATTTTAGTATTGAACGCATGAAAGAAACGCATGACGAATGACGCTCTTTATTCTGAAACGAAGCGGTACTCAAAAGAACTCAGAAATTTCGTCTGTGCAGTATTACGCGAGAATATCACAAAAAAGAAAAAAAAATCAGTTGAATGATTATTTTACAGCAACTTTTTTAAAAATTGGATCAATAGAATCAACATATGCAGCATCTTCCTCAGTCTCCACAGCTGTGACAATCGCTTGTGGCTCCACCTACGAGGGATATTTAACCACTTAAATTTGTATTTCATGAGCTAACTCTGCATTTTCCTGCTCCCACCGACTATAAACAGACGTTTCACCAACACATTGCTCCTCTGTGTACTGTTTACTGTATTTTGCTCTCAATATTCCTAATTTGTGTCAAATACTTGCATACTGTAGTACTAAAAGTTTAGTTTTTACACAGGATGTGATGCAAACTTGTGAATTTGAGCCACTATTTTTTGCCGACAAGATCCCACTTCCAGTCTCAGAAATGTGTGCTTGTGCATGACTGACTCATAACCGATTGTACTTGGAAGGAGCGCGAGCTGCCACTGAGCTGCTCCGGGCACTGTGTACACGACGACGGCTTCATTTGAATCCGTCTTTGTTTACGAATTGTTTTCATCCTGTCAAATGTAATTGAGTGGTAACATGTAGGACAGCCGAATCTGCGCTATGCTCAGTCCAACGGTCTCACTTGTTTTATTCCTTAACCGTCCAAAACTGCAGCTTGTTGTCTCTCTGATGCTACAAACTGAATCAGAAACAATTTGCACAGATTTGCTGGATTGAAAAGGCTTCGGTTTTGGCTGCATAACGTCTCTTTGTGGTTACAAACTGCTGATGAGTCCTGCAGCAAGACAGTAACGTAAGTAGGGGCTCATCTGGTGTCTTTAGAACTCTTTTTTGGAGACTCAACTTCAGAGTTTTCAGACTTGTACTCAGTCTACCTGCTGATTCTAAATTACCTGGAGGTGAACGTTTGGGTGTGATTGATTGTCTGGACCTGTGATCGAGTGACAACCTGTCCAGGTGAAGCTGCCTTTCACCCACTGAAGGGTGAAGCAGGAACGGGTAGGGATGGATTTGCATGGTTTAGGTTACAGTAACAGAGTCACGCAGAGTCCCAAGTTTACTTTGCATCATGCAAAATAAAATACAACAATAATCCGTGCAGAGTCCTGCTGCTGTGGCACAGGAGCATCTTCAGCTCAGGCAGAAGCATCGCTGCACATCTGAAGCTGACAGCAGTCTCACTCAAGAGAGAAAATCAGAAGACAAGGTGAGATTTATTCATTTTTTGACTTAATGATTTTCATTTTGATACACCTTCCCCGTGCAAACATGAGTTGGTCTGTATTTTCCAAACTGTTGAAATTGAAGCGGCACTCCACTGCAAGCTAACGTCACTCGACACTCGGGATGCTTTCAGGCATTTTTAGACATTAAGTTCAAGTTTCTCTTTTGTTGCAGTTAACTCGCTCATTTCCTCTGACAGAAACACAGATAATCACCTGTTCTAGTAGCTGTTATAAATGCATGTCTGTAGTGTTTCTCTGCTGGTTTTTCGTAGATGAGTTTAGCTCTGAAATGTTGTTTGTTCCATCAGCTGACACGTAAGACGAATGAATAAATCACATCTTTACAGCGTGATTCCACACACGCATGCTTGTTGTTCTTCAGCTTTTATTTGCCTTTCTCCACACTTCTTGTCTCCTTATTAGTCTTCTACATTTCTCCACAGATCCACAGGAGATATGTTGCTCAACGGGACAATCAATCCAAGTGTTCAGCTCTACCACTGCGCCACTGACAATCTCAGCTTGTATGTGTCCACCTTCATTTTTGGATTCAGAGTTATCTTCATCCTCCCTCTCTCCACCTTCGTCCTCTACGTGGGTCACCACAGACGGCGGCAGCATCGTTCCCCTAAAAGAGCGACTCACTCCGACGTCTTCACCTACCACGTCACTGCCATGCAGCTGATCTGGGTCTTGGGGAGTTTGTGTTACTACGGCGGCTCATATGCTAAACATCAAGCAATGGTAACAGTAGGAATCTGTACGTCTGTCATCGTTTCCAATGGAGAGATTTTTTTTCACGTCCTCACCTGCGTGGAGCGCTACCTGGCTGTTGTTCACCCCGTCACCTACATGGGGCTGAGAAGTGTCTGTGTGGTCAGGATCAGAAACATCTGCATCGGATGTGTTTGGCTGCTGTGCTTTGGACTGCTGAGCGCTCAAATTGTAACCTTGCCTCACACCAACCCCATCCCGTTGCTCTGTATTCTGGTTTTCTCCCTAATAGTCATGTCTTTCTGCAGCGTGTCTGTTCTCTGTGTTCTGATTCGTCCCGGTCCGGGGGAAGGAGGCGGGGAAAAGGAGCGGGTCGACCAATCAAAGCAGAGAGCATTCTACACCATCACAGCCATATCGTGTGCCGTGTGGTTGTGGTTTGTCGGATTCCTTGTTGCCCTGGTTGTGGAGATGTTCCCTCAGCTGAGAAACATGGTCAGCTGTTTGATGATGTCGTGCGCTAACTTGTTGAACCTGCCCAGCGGTCTGGTGTTGCCTCTGCTCTATCTACACAGGGCAGGAAAACTATCACTGTGCTGGTAAAAGAACTAGTACAGATTGATGTTCTCTATAATCACTTTTGTGTTTACTCAGCTTTTCAGAAAGTTAGGCGCAGTAGATGCTTTAGTGTTTGCTAGTCATCGATACTTAACCGGAACAGATGCTCTCCATCTTCATGCAAACATTTATTTAGCTGGTCGCTAACACTTTAAATGTTTGTTTTTTTCAGTAATATATTTTGAGGATATTAGAGGTGTTTGCTTGAAGTTGTTGTGTATTGTACTGTGGCTTTGGATGCTTAAACTTTATACCTCTTCAGCTCCTTGATGTAGTCAAGCTCAGCAAAAATGTCCTCATAATCCAGATATGTCCTCATTGCAACACTTTGCACTGGTCCTCAGATTGACTGCAATACAAGCACACACACAGCCAACAGGTTATTTGAATGCTGTAAATGGCCTGCACTTACATAGCGCTTTTCTACTTTAGCGGCACTCTAAGCTCTTTACAGTGTGCAGAGCTGCCATGCAAGGTGCTGCCTGGCACTGGGCGCAACTTCAGGTTCAAGGTCTTGCCCAAGGACACTTTGACTGAGGAGGGGCCGGGGATCAAACCACCAACCTTGTGATCAGAGGACAACCTGCTCTGCCACCTGAGCCACAGCCGCCCAGACCAAATCTAATCTGTTATGTCCAAATCTGTTTGTGTGATGCAGTTCAATGTTATCAAATGACAATAAATGAGTCAACATCTGATTTGGTTGCAGAATCTCTGATGTTCACGCATGCAGCAATTTTGCATGTTTTATTGCTGTAGTTGTTTTTAAGAGTATGGGCAATGTTTATCTCCACATGCTCACTAAATACTTGGTGTTGGATTCCAGGTGATTAAGTCCATTTTTGGTTAAGTTGTGAATTCTATTAACTGGCATTTTAAACAGTAAATTACCAAGCAACCAAGTGGGTTATTGTACGAGACGATTTTCAAATTAACAGAAAATGTAATATTCAAGTAGATGACGCAGCACCAAGTACCTACAACAGCATGTCCTGAATTGACTCTAGTTGGCATGTTTACGTAACATCTTGCACTAAAGCCGATCAGCTCGTCATGGTGCAACTCAATGCATTTTAATGCAAGTATCAGCAAAGTTTAACAACCTAAAACTTCTATTCGTTTGTGCCCATTTGACATGTTGTAGCCATTTTTAGGATGTTTTCCCTGTAAATGGCTTTACAATTGTTCTTTAGATCTTGTTATGGATGCTACTTTAGAGATTCTTTGTCATTAATTTACTTGTGAAACTATCGTCTTTAGACATTTAAGACAAGCTAAATGGCCAATTCATCATCAAAAAAAGGCTTTGAATCTGACCAATAGTCAATCCCTTCTACAAAACCAGACAACAGACTGAAAAACAAAGCTGCTGAATTAATGTAAAAATGAACCCAGTCAAGTCAACAACTTACAGAATCAATCATTTTATTTGATGTCCACAAAAGGAAACATTAAAGATAATTTTACACCATTTGTAATACATCGCTAGCATCAAAATCTACCAAATTAAACAGGCTGATGTCAACTAGTGCAAACTAGGCATGTTTTTAATCAGAACTTGAGTTCAGTTCTTCACACAGGCTCAGTTAAGTCTGGGATGAGGGGCTTTTCATTTAGTCCAAGTAGGAAAGGGTTTGGGTTCATCTGCAGAGGTTCAGGGTGGTTGTCTCGTTTCCAGAGCAGCTTGCAGACTTGTGGTAGTGCAGCAGTTTTAAGTGAAGGTTCCTTGCAGTTTGCGGGGTTTGGCAAGGTCAAGTCACAGCAGCAGTTCCAGCCTTCCTTAACGTTTAAACAAATAAAAGCAATCAGTTTGCATATATGACAGTTACAACCAGTGGTGAGTATTAAATGCTAATTTAACTCAGAATAACCAACCTTTCTTCAGATCAGATTTGTGGTGGCACCTGCTGCAGCCTCCATCTTCAATCATCCTGCAACTCATTAAGCTTCAAGTACAGCTTGTGCAGTAACTCCAAAATTGCACCCCCACCACCAACAACCATGCCTCAGGAGCTTCTGTTACATGCCGATAACTACTTCACTTTATGTTCAAGTTCTTTGAGTGAATGTGGGGACGACCAAATGCTAAGAAACTAAATCTTTAAAAAAAACAACAAAAACAAAAGTCTTTAGAACCTGCCTTAGAAAACTGTTGGCATGGACATTGAGTCTTCTGCATATAGCTTGCATTGGAGTTTACAAATTAAGTCAGGCATCAAGTGACCACAAAGCTGACCATGCTGCTGCATAAGTGGCCTCCATCACAACGCTCAGCGTCCACTAACGGAGTCATCCTCATCGTATGATGCATTTTTCACTGAAGACACGAGTTAGCCATTAAATCTTTGAGACTGCATGTCCATGCTGAGCTATGGATTTTCTGCATTTCTAGTTGCATCCAACATCTTTAAGCCACTTAACCTTCAGCCTCTTCCTATTCAGCCCACGGTGCTGCTTTTTCAACTATGCTAATCACACATCACCAAGTAGAAGCACGTTTTCCATTAGTGTCAACCTGGTGAGTTTTCAGTCATTGCTGCCATCAATGTCACCACCAATGATTAGAAATTTAACTGAAGCTACCCAAAGCTGGGTGTCCATTAGCTTCTTTGTAAATTGAACACTTCCAAGTCATTTCTCTCTGCCAAGCTCACTCCCAAGAACTCACCCACCCCCCTCTATCCCCAGAGAAATCCCATGTACGAATTAAAACAGAGCACAATATCTTTGCATCAATGGCTAAACATCTTTGCAGGGATTAGAATGAAACCCCTGCAGGGAGGCCTCCCAGGAAAAAAAAAAATTTACAGATGCCATATTTACCACGCAAGGTCTACTGAAATAACCTGAACTACCCTTTGGAAGTGAGCAAGTCAGAGTGAAAAGAGTCAGAATTTAACTTCAAAATAAAGACCGATACAGTAAATTAAAATGTGGGTGAAATTTGGGTGGTGACAAATTTGACAGAAGACATTCACCAAGGTTTTTTAAAAAAAAAAAAAACTGAATCAAGCATGCCTATACTGATGGCAGCATGGATCAGGACAATCTACTGTACGTTCAGATGATTTTAAACTGGTCATATGCATCATCAACATAGACTGTATAAAAGATGGACGTAGCAACCGGCCCTGAAGAATGAAGCCAACCCGGAAGTGTCAAAAACCTGCAGTATCACTACGTCCACTAGCTGCTGGCTCCAAAAAGCCCTGGCTCCCATAGAAATGAATTGGAAAAGAAGTGATCAGACCACAAAATACTGCATTCCTACAGCTCAGGATTTTTCTTATTAGTTTTCATAGTCAAGTCCAGAGATCAGGTGGCCAATCTGAAAATGAATCAATACTGAGTTTTTAAAAAAATAGTCAACATTTTGCAGGGCAAGGGGCGTGGCTGGCTTGATTGACAGTCGGGAGTGACGATACAGATGAAGTGAGCAGAAGGGGGTAAATGTGGGCGGGCAGAGAGGGCCCGCCTCTCAATCTGTCTGACCAATCGCTGCTCCTATGGCTCCGCCCCCCTCCCACAATTTTGCGTCACTGGCTCCAAAAATCCAAGATGTCAACCAGGAAGTAGCAAAACCCTGGCTTCATTTTCTTAGTGCAAAAACCAACAGGTGATGACACGGAAGCTACGTCCATCTTTTATACAGTCTATGATCATCAGTAAGTAGATTATCCGTCAATGCTTTGAGAGTCAAAATCCACTATATCTATATTGTTTAGTTTCTACTTGTTCGTGTCGGTCTGTTGAAGCAGCACTTCAGTTTTTCATT